>NW_026562313.1:22500-27743 GCF_027943255.1 Anastrepha obliqua | reverse complement strand
AATCCCAAGCATGAAAGTGGTTCAGCGGTTTACCCGGACCTCTCGGTCTAGGAAATACACGTTGATACTTTCATTGTAGCGCGCGTGCAGCCCAGGACATCTAAGGGCATCACAGACCTGTTATTGCTCAATCTCGTTACTGCTAGACGCAATTTGTCCATTTAAGAAGCTAGTGTCCTTATAATGGGACAAACCAACAGGTACGACTCCACTTATATAAACACATTCAAACACTTGTACATTCAAGATGTACGCATGAAAGAAGGCTATATAAGTTTCAACATCATAATCCTGAAAGCATCTATTTAATATATTTGAGTCTCGTTCGTTATCGGAATTAACCAGACAAATCACTCCACGAACTAAGAACGGCCATGCACCACCACCCATAGATTCGAGAAAGAGCTATCAATCTGTCTTACACGCTTATGTTCGGACCTGGTAAGTTTTCCCGTGTTGAGTCAAATTAAGCCGCAGGCTCCACTCCTGGTGGTGCCCTTCCGTCAATTCCTTTAAGTTTCAGCTTTGCAACCATACTTCCCCCGGAGCCCAAAAGCTTTGGTTTCCCGGGAAGCGACTGAGAGAGCCATAGTAGTAGCTACACCCAATTGCTAGCTGGCATCGTTTATGGTTAGAACTAGGGCGGTATCTGATCGCCTTCGAACCTCTAACTTTCGTTCTTGATTAATGAAAACATCTTTGGCAAATGCTTTCGCTTAAGTTAGTCTTACGACGGTCCAAGAATTTCACCTCTCGCGTCGTAATACTAATGCCCCCAAACTGCTTCTATTAATCATTACCTCTTGATCTAAAAACCAATGAAAGTAGAACAGAGGTCTTATTTCATTATTCCATGCACAAAATATTCAGGCATTTGGAGCCTGCTTTAAGCACTCTAATTTGTTCAAAGTAATTGTACCGGCCCACAACAACACTCGATGAAGAGCACTGAAGTAGGTTTAAATAGGAGGAATATATAAAAAATACATTGTATTAATTATATATAAGAACTCCACCGGTAATACGCTTACATACATAAGGTAATGTACATACCACAATATATAGTTGTACTACCCGTATGAAGCACAAATTCAACTACGAACGTTTTAACCGCAACAACTTTAATATACGCTATTGGAGCTGGAATTACCGCGGCTGCTGGCACCAGACTTGCCCTCCAATAGGTCCTTGTTAAAGGATTTAAAGTGTACTCATTCCAATTACAGGGCCTCGGATATGAGTCCTGTATTGTTATTTTTCGTCACTACCTCCCCGAACTGGGAGTGGGTAATTTACGCGCCTGCTGCCTTCCTTAGATGTGGTAGCCGTTTCTCAGGCTCCCTCTCCGGAATCGAACCCTGATTCCCCGTTACCCGTTGCAACCATGGTAGTCCTAGATACTACCATCAAAAGTTGATAGGGCAGACATTTGAAAGATCTGTCGTCGGTACGGGACCATACGATCTGCAAGTTATCTAGAGTTCAACCAATTTAACGATCAAATGATCGCTTGGTTTTAGTCTAATAAAAGCACACGTTCCATAAGGTCCGTGTTTATATTGCATGTATTAGCTCTAGAATTACCACAGTTATCCAAGTAACTGTTAACGATCTATGGAACCATAACTGATATAATGAGCCTTTTGCGGTTTCACTTTTAATTTGTTTGTACTTAGACATGCATGGCTTAATCTTTGAGACAAGCATATAACTACTGGCAGGATCAACCAGAATAATATTTGTATTTATATATTTTTCTTTGTTTTTCATATTTGAAAATTTCATAAATTACGGTGTATATAAAAAGTAAAGGGGCGACCCCCCTTTAGCTTTTCTTATCAAAATTCAAAAACCGTTTTTTATGAAAAAGAATTTTCGTTCTCTATATTATATATTTTATATAAAAATATAAGAACGATATTTCTTCTTAATATTTGCCAATTTTCAAATAATTTATCATTCTTAATAACATTTTACTTTTTTTTCAAATGCATTTTTAATGTAATAATTTCATATATTACATAATTTTTCTCTTTGAATTGAAATTAATAATTTCATAATTCTATTTTTTAATCATAAATATATATGATTGAAAAAATTTTCTCCTCTTTTCCTTTGTTTAAAATTTAATTTTTCTTATAAATTTTTGTTTTTCTTATTTTTTTCTCTTCATCATCTGTTTAATTTCCTGTATTTATACAAGAAACAAACAGTTGAGGATAATTTCTATGTAATGCTAGTATAGAATATAAAATTTTGAATTCAAAAATTTATTTCTATTTAAACTAACTATAGAAAACCAGGAATAAAATACAATAACACCAATATGCCATAACATGTTAGTATAGAATATAGATTCTTCATATATGTATATATATTCGAAAATTTTTTCTATTTAAACTAACGTATGGAAAACCAGGAATAAAATCATAATATTACCAGTTTAATATGGCTCAAATTCGAGTTTCATATAGTTATGATTCGATTTATATGCTTCAATATCATTGGTTAGTTAACTTTTGATATTTTCATATTATATCACATGCCTTCACCGTGAGTGTTTTTTGCCATGCACACCTCACATTGTCAAAAATGTATGGGAAAAATTCATTTCAATACATTTCAGTTTGATTTGAAATGTCTTTATTATATATTTTAGTGCCAATATGCCAAGGTTATATTCCATAACTCTCTATTTAAACTAACGTATGGAAAACCAGGCATAAAATCACAATATTACCAGTTTAATATGGCTCAAATTCGAGTTTCATATAGTTATGATTCGATTTATATGCTTCAATATCATTGGTTAGTTAACTTTTGATATTTTCATATTATATCACATGCCTTCACCGTGAGTGTTTTTTGCCATGCACACCTCACATTGTCAAAAATGTATGGGAAAAATTCATTTCAATACATTTCAGTTTGATTTGAAATGTCTTTATTATATATTTTAGTGCCAATATGCCAAGGTTATATTCCATAACTCTCTATTTAAACTAACGTATGGAAAACCAGGCATAAAATCACAATATTACCAGTTTAATATGGCTCAAATTCGAGTTTCATATAGTTATGATTCGATTTATATGCTTCAATATCATTGGTTAGTTAACTTTTGATATTTTCATATTATATCACATGCCTTCACCGTGAGTGTTTTTTGCCATGCACACCTCACATTGTCAAAAATGTATGGGAAAAATTCATTTCAATACATTTCAGTTTGATTTGAAATGTCTTTATTATATATTTTAGTGCCAATATGCCAAGGTTATATTCCATAACTCTCTATTTAAACTAACGTATGGAAAACCAGGCATAAAATCACAATATTACCAGTTTAATATGGCTCAAATTCGAGTTTCATATAGTTATGATTCGATTTATATGCTTCAATATCATTGGTTAGTTAACTTTTGATATTTTCATATTATATCACATGCCTTCACCGTGAGTGTTTTTTGCCATGCACACCTCACATTGTCAAAAATGTATGGGAAAAATTCATTTCAATACATTTCAGTTTGATTTGAAATGTCTTTATTATATATTTTAATGGCAATATGCCAAGGTTATATTCCATAAAATGTTAGTATAGAATATAGATTCTTCATATATGTATATATATTCGAGAATTTTTTTCTATTTAAACTAACGTATGGAAAACCAGGCATAAAATCACAATATTACCAGTTTAATATGGCTCAAATTCGAGTTTCATATAGTTATGATTCGATTTATATGTTTCAATATCATTGGTTAGTTAACTTTTGATATTTTCATATTATATCACATGCCTTCACCGTGAGTGTTTTTTGCCATGCACACCTCACATTGTCAAAAATGTATGGGAAAAATTCATTTCAATACATTTCAGTTTGATTTGAAATGTCTTTATTATATATTTTAGTGCCAATATGCCAAGGTTATATTCCATAACATGTTAGTATTAGAATATAGATTCTTCATATATGTATATATATTCGAAAATTTTTTCTATTTAAACTAACGTATGGAAAACCAGGCATAAAATCACAATATTACCAGTTTAATATGGCTTAAATTCGAGTTTCATATAGTTATGATTCGATTTATATGCTTCAATATCATTGGTTAGTTAACTTTTGATATTTTCATATTATTTCACATGCCTTCACCGTGAGTGTTTTTTGCCATGCACACCTCACATTGTCAAAAATGTATGGGAAAAATTCATTTCAATACATTTCAGTTTGATTTGAAATGTCTTTATTATATATTTTAGTGCCAATATGCCAAGGTTATATTCCATAACATGTTAGTATTAGAATATAGATTCTTCATATATGTATATATATTCGAAAATTTTTTCTATTTAAACTAACGTATGGAAAACCAGGCATAAAATCACAATATTACCAGTTTAATATGGCTTAAATTCGAGTTTCATATAGTTATGATTCGATTTATATGCTTCAATATCATTGGTTAGTTAACTTTTGATATTTTCATATTATTTCACATGCCTTCACCGTGAGTGTTTTTTGCCATGCACACCTCACATTGTCAAAAATGTATGGGAAAAATTCATTTCAATACATTTCAGTTTGATTTGAAATGTCTTTATTATATATTTTAGTGCCAATATGCCAAGGTTATATTCCATAACATGTTAGTATTAGAATATAGATTCTTCATATATGTATATATATTCGAAAATTTTTTCTATTTAAACTAACGTATGGAAAACCAGGCATAAAATCACAATATTACCAGTTTAATATGGCTTAAATTCGAGTTTCATATAGTTATGATTCGATTTATATGCTTCAATATCATTGGTTAGTTAACTTTTGATATTTTCATATTATATCACATGCCTTCACCGTGAGTGTTTTTTGCCATGCACACCTCACATTGTCAAAAATGTATGGGAAAAATTCATTTCAATACATTTCAGTTTGATTTGAAATGTCTTTATTATATATTTTAGTGCCAATATGCCAAGGTTATATTCCATAACTCTCTATTTAAACTAACGTATGGAAAACCAGGCATAAAATCACAATATTACCAGTTTAATATGGCTTAAATTCGAGTTTCATATAGTTATGCTTCGATTTATATGCTTCAATATCATTGGTTAGTTAACTTTTGATATTTTCATATTATTTCACATGCCTTCACCGTGAGTGTTTTTTGCCATGCACACCTCACATTGTCAAAAATGTATGGGAAAAATTCATTTCAATACATTT
>NW_026562313.1:10000-17500 GCF_027943255.1 Anastrepha obliqua | reverse complement strand
CGCCCCTATACTCAATTCTGACAATCGATTTGCACGTCAGAACTGTTTCGGTCTTCCATCAGGGTTTCCCCTGACTTCAACCTGATCAAGTATAGTTCACCATCTTTCGGGTCACAGCATATATGCTCAAGGTACGCTCCAGTTAGAGGTATAAATAATAATAAATTATCATTATACATAACTATATGGAACGCCCCGGGATTGAATTAATTGACTATTTATTAAAAAATAGACTAAAAATTAATCCCATTATATTTAAGTTAAGTTAATTATGCCATTAAGTTTAATATAACTCAATGACTTGCACATATGTTAGACTCCTTGGTCCGTGTTTCAAGACGGGTCCCGAAGGTATCCTGAATCTTTCGCATTGTTAATCATATAAATGCATACAAATAAATATTAATATCATAGATATTAAATTTTTTGTAAAATTCAAAAAATGAATTTTAGCATTATATATAATAAAATCTATCAACACTTTATCAAATCATTAGTATTTATTTTATGTTAATATGCTTAAAAAGCAAATTAATTTAAATAAACTTAATATCACCAATGATCTTTTGATAAATACTTTATTATGTTAATAGATTACAATGTCCTTATATGAAAAAAATGCACATTATTTTTTTAATTATTTAATGATGAATTTTTCATAATGGATATTCAGGTTCATCGGGCTTAACCTCTAAGCAGTTTCACGTACTATTTAACTCTCTATTCAGAGTTCTTTTCAACTTTCCCTCACGGTACTTGTTTACTATCGGTCTCATGGTTATATTTAGTTTTAGATGGAGTTTACCACCCACTTAGTGCTGCACTATCAAGCAACACGACTCTTTGGAAATATCTTTCTAGTAATCATTAACGTTATACGGGCCTGGCACCCTCTATGGGTAAATGGCCTCATTTAAGAAGGACTTAAATCGTTAATTTCTCATACTAGATATTAAGATATTCCATACACTGCATCTCACATTTGACATATAGACAAAGTGACTTAGTGCTGAACTATTTTCTTTTCGCTCGCCGCTACTAAGAAAATCCTTGTTAGTTTCCAAATCCTCCCCTCATTAATATGCTTAAATTCAGGGGGTAATCCCATATGAGTTGAGGTTGTTTTAATATTCTTTTTTATCTTCATCACAATTTAATAAAAAAATTATATCATCTTTTCATCTCTATTTTTTTCTTTTCTCCTTTTATATATTGTAAATATATAAAAATAATAATAATGTAAAATGAGGCAATCCTAGAATAAAAAATTTAATTTTTATGCTAGACATTCCTCCTTTTAATTACATATATAAATTATTATTTTATATATATATATAAATAATATGAAAATTTTTTGTAAAGAATACTTAGATTCAATATTTTCATCATTTCATTTTATTTGAGAGGATTTTTTTTTTAAAGAATATATAATAAATAAAATTCAATATATATCTTTATTTTTTTTGCTATTAATATTATGAATTATTTAAAATCCAATATATACACATTTGCTTAAATTCAATTATTTTTATAAAAGAATAAGCAACTTATTTAGCATAGTCTTACAACCCCTCAACCATATGTAGTCAAGCAGTACTTTAAAATTGAATTTAATGTACATAACAGCATGGACTGCGATATGCGTTCAAAATGTCGATGTTCATGTGTCCTGCAGTTCACACGATGGACGCACAGTTTGCTGCGTTCTTCATCGACCCATGAGCCAAGTGATCCACCGCTTAGAGTATTTTTTTATTATTTTTATTTATAACAAATGTCAATTTTTTTTTGCATATATTAATTGAAAGAGTAAAATTAAATAATATTAATAATATATAAATTGATTTTCTTTCAATAATATATATCAAATATATTTAACTCTAAACATTTTTATTAAGTTGCGAATGTCTTAGTTCAACAATAATACAGTGGTGGTATTTATTATGATTCAATTATTTTGTATTTTTTTAATCATTTTATGTATATATAATTAATATAATAAATATATACCACTTTGTTATTGTGAACAAATTAACTTATCATTCAATCAAATGAATAATAAGTACAACTTTTTATTTTCATGTTTAAAGGTTTTTAAAAGAAAAAAATAAGAAAACATTACAAAATGTACCATCATATATTATATTTAATATGATATAATTGATGGATCACAAATTGAATGAAAAAGAATAAAAAGAATTATGGATTCAAAATAATTATATAAATTTTTTTTTTTTTTTCTTTTTTTTTTTTTTTTTTTTTTTCTTTTTGTTCGTTTGTTTGCTTGTCTGTTTGTTTGTTTGTTTGTTTGTTTTTCTTACGGATATGGAACACAATAATGATCCTTCCGCAGGTTCACCTACGGAAACCTTGTTACGACTTTTACTTCCTCTAAATAATCAAGTTCGGTCAACTTTTGCGAAACAACCGTGACACACGAGGCGTCACAGTGATCACGTCCGGAGACCTCACTAAATAATTCAATCGGTAGTAGCGACGGGCGGTATGTACAAAGGGCAGGGACTTAATCAATGCGAGTTAATAACTCGCACTTACTGGGAATTCCAAGTTCATGTGAACAGTTTCAGTTCACAATCCCAAGCATGAAAAGTGGTTCAGCGGTTTACCCGGACCTCTCGGTCTAGGAAATACACGTTGATACTTTCATTGTAGCGCGCGTGCAGCCCAGGACATCTAAGGGCATCACAGACCTGTTTATTGCTCAATCTCGTTACTGCTAGAGCCAATTTGTCCATTTAAGAAGCTAGTGTCCTTATAATGGGACAAACCAACAGGTACGACTCCACTTATATAAACACATTCAAACACTGTACATTCAAGATGTACGCATGAAAGAAGGCTATATAAGTTTCAACATCATAATCCTGAAAGCATCTATTTAATATATTTGAGTCTCGTTCGTTATCGGAATTAACCAGACAAATCACTCACGAACTAAGAACGGCCATGCACCACCACCCATAGATTCGAGAAAGAGCTATCAATCTGTCTTACACGCTTATGTTCGGACCTGGTAAGTTTTCCCGTGTTGAGTCAAATTAAGCCGCAGGCTCCACTCCTGGTGTGCCCTGCCGTCAATTCCTTTAGTTTCAGCTTTGCAACCATACTTCCCCGGAGCCCAAAAGCTTTGGTTTCCCGGGAAGCGACTGAGAGAGCCATAGTAGTAGCTACACCCAATTGCTAGCTGGCATCGTTTATGGTTAGAACTAGGGCGGTATCTGATCGCCTTCGAACCTCTAACTTTCGTTCTTGATTAATGAAAACATCTTTGGCAAATGCTTTCGCTTAAGTTAGTCTTACGACGGTCCAAGAATTTCACCTCTCGCGTCGTAATACTAATGCCCCCAAACTGCTTCTATTAATCATTACCTCTTGATCTAAAAACCAATGAAAGTAGAACAGAGGTCTTATTTCATTATTCCATGCACAAAATATTCAGGCATTTGGAGCCTGCTTTAAGCACTCTAATTTGTTCAAAGTAATTGTACCGGCCCACAACAACACTCGATGAAGAGCACTGAAGTAGGTTTAAATAGGAGGAATATATAAAAAATACATTGTATTAATTATATATAAGAACTCCCACCGGTAATACGCTTACATACATAAGGTAATGTACATACCACAATATATAGTTGTACTACCCGTATGAAGCACAAATTCAACTACGAACGTTTTTAACCGCAACAACTTTAATATACGCTATTGGAGCTGGAATTACCGCGGCTGCTGGCACCAGACTTGCCCTCCAATAGGTCCTTGTTAAAGGATTTAAAGTGTACTCATTCCAATTACAGGGCCTCGGATATGAGTCCTGTATTGTTATTTTTCGTCACTACCTCCCCGAACTGGGAGTGGGGTAATTTACGCGCCTGCTGCCTTCCTTAGATGTGGTAGCCGTTTCTCAGGCTCCCTCTCCGGAATCGAACCCTGATTCCCCGTTACCCGTTGCAACCATGGTAGTCCTAGATACTACCATCAAAAGTTGATAGGGCAGACATTTGAAAGATCTGTCGTCGGTACGGGACCATACGATCTGCAAGTTATCTAGAGTTCAACAATTTAACGATCAAATGATCGCTTGGTTTTAGTCTAATAAAAGCACACGTTCCATAAGGTCCGTGTTTATATTGCATGTATTAGCTCTAGAATTACCACAGTTATCCAAGTAACTGTTAACGATCTATGGAACCATAACTGATATAATGAGCCTTTTGCGGTTTTCACTTTTAATTTGTTTGTACTTAGACATGCATGGCTTAATCTTTGAGACAAGCATATAACTACTGGCAGGATCAACCAGAATAATATTTGTATTTATATATTTTTCTTTGTTTTTCATATTTGAAAATTTCATAAATTACGGTGTATATAAAAAGTAAAGGGGCGACCCCCCTTTAGCTTTTCTTATCAAAATTCAAAAACCGTTTTTTTATGAAAAAGAATTTTCGTTCTCTATATTATATATTTTATATAAAAATATAAGAACGATATTTCTTCTTAATATTTGCCAATTTTTCAAATAATTTATCATTCTTAATAACATTTTACTTTTTTTTCAAATGCATTTTTAATGTAATAATTTCATATATTACATAATTTTTCTCTTTGAATTGAAATAATAATTTCATAATTCTATTTTTTAATCATAAATATATATGATTGAAAAAAATTTTCTCCTCTTTTCCTTTGTTTAAAATTTAATTTTTCTTATAAATTTTTGTTTTTCTTATTTTTTTCTCTTCATCATCTGTTTAATTCCTGTATTTATACAAGAAACAAACAGTTGAGGATAATTTCTATGTAATGCTAGTATAGAATATAAAATTTTGAATTCAAAAATTTATTTCTATTTAAACTAACTATAGAAAACCAGGAATAAAATACAATAACACCAATATGCCATAACATGTTAGTATAGAATATAGATTCTTCATATATGTATATATATTCGAAATTTTTTCTATTTAAACTAACGTATGGAAAACCAGGAATAAAATCATAATATTACCAGTTTAATATGGCTCAAATTCGAGTTTCATATAGTTATGATTCGATTTATATGCTTCAATATCATTGGTTAGTTAACTTTTGATATTTCATATTATATCACATGCCTTCACCGTGAGTGTTTTTTGCCATGCACACCTCACCATTGTCAAAAATGTATGGGAAAAATTCATTTCAATACATTTTCAGTTTGATTTGAAATGTCTTTATTATATATTTTAGTGCCAATATGCCAAGGTTATATTCCATAACTCTCTATTTAAACTAACGTATGGAAAACCAGGCATAAAATCACATATTACCAGTTTAATATGGCTCAAATTCGAGTTTCATATAGTTATGATTCGATTTATATGCTTCAATATCATTGGTTAGTTAACTTTTGATATTTTCATATTATATCACATGCCTTCACCGTGAGTGTTTTTTGCCATGCACACCTCACATTGTCAAAATGTATGGGAAAAATTCATTTCAATACATTTCAGTTTGATTTGAAATGTCTTTATTATATATTTTAGTGCCAATATGCCAAGGTTATATTCCATAACTCTCTATTTAAACTAACGTATGGAAAACCAGGCATAAAATCACAATATTACCAGTTTAATATGGCTCAAATTCGAGTTCATATAGTTATGATTCGATTTATATGCTTCAATATCATTGGTTAGTTAACTTTTGATATTTTCATATTATATCACATGCCTTCACCGTGAGTGTTTTTGCCATGCACACCTCACATTGTCAAAAATGTATGGGGAAAAATTCATTTCAATACATTTCAGTTTGATTTGAAATGTCTTTATTATATATTTTTAGTGCCATATGCCAAGGTTATATTCATAACTCTCTATTTAAACTAACGTATGGAAAACCAGGCATAAAATCACAATATTACCAGTTTAATATGGCTCAAATTCGAGTTTCATATAGTTATGATTCGATTTATATGCTTCAATATCATTGGTTAGTTAACTTTTGATATTTTCATATTATATCACATGCCTTCACCGTGAGTGTTTTTTGCCATGCACACCTCACATTGTCAAAAATGTATGGGAAAAATTCATTTCAATACATTTCAGTTTGATTTGAAATGTCTTTATTATATATTTTAATGGCAATATGCCAAGGTTATATTCCATAAAATGTTAGTATAGAATATAGATTCTTCATATATGTATATATATTCGAGAATTTTTTTCTATTTAAACTAACGTATGGAAAACCAGGCATAAAATCACAATATTACCAGTTTAATATGGCTCAAATTTCGAGTTTCATATAGTTATGATTCGATTTATATGTTTCAATATCATTGGTTAGTTAACTTTTGATATTTTCATATTATATCACATGCCTTCACCGTGAGTGTTTTTTGCCATGCACACCTCACATTGTCAAAATGTATGGGAAAAATTCATTTCAATACATTTCAGTTTGATTTGAAATGTCTTTATTATATATTTTAGTGCCAATATGCCAAGGTTATATTCCATAACATGTTAGTATTAGAATATAGATTCTTCATATATGTATATATATTCGAAAATTTTTTCTATTTAAACTAACGTATGGAAAACCAGGCATAAAATCACAATATTACCAGTTTAATATGGCTTAAATTCGAGTTTCATATAGTTATGCTTCGATTTATATGGCTTCAATATCATTGGTTAGTTAACTTTTGATATTTTCATATTATTTCACATGCCTTCACCCGTGAGTGTTTTTTGCCATGCACACCTCACATTGTCAAAAATGTATGGGAAAAAATTCATTTCAATACATTTCAGTTTGATTTGAAATGTCTTTATTATATTTTAGTGCCAATATGCCAAGGTTATATTCCATAACATGTTAGTATAGCTAATATGAATTCTTCATATATGTATATATATTCGAAAATTTTTTCTATTTAAACCTAACGTATGGAAAACCAGGCATAAAATCACAATATTACCAGTTTAATATGGCTTAAATTCGAGTTTCATATAGTTATGATTCGATTTATATGCTTCAATATCATTGGTTAGTTAACTTTTGATATTTTCATATTATTTCACATGCCTTCACCGTGAGTGTTTTTTGCCATGCACACCTCACATTGTCAAAAATGTATGGGAAAAATTCATTTCAATACATTTCAGTTTGATTTGAAATGTCTTTATTATATATTTTAGTGCCAATATGCCAAGGTTATATTCCATAACATGTTAGTATTAGAATATAGATTCTTCATATATGTATATATATTCGAAAATTTTTTCTATTTAAACTAACGTATGGAAAACCAGGCATAAAATCACAATATTACCAGTTTAAATATGGCTTAAATTCGAGTTTCATATAGTTATGATTCGATTTATATGCTTCAATATCATTGGTTAGTTAACTTTTGATATTTTCATATTATATCACATGCCTTCACCGTGAGTGTTTTTTGCCATGCACACCTCACATTGT
>NW_026562313.1:2500-5000 GCF_027943255.1 Anastrepha obliqua | reverse complement strand
CACCGTCCTGCTGTTTTAAGCAACCAACGCCTTTCATGGTATCTGCATGAGTTGTTAATTTAGGCACCGTAACATTACGTTTGGTTCATCCCACAGCGCCAGTTCTGCTTACCAAAAGTGGCCCACTGGGCACATTATATCATAACCTCAACCTTCATATCAAGAAAGGTGAGGTTCTTACCCATTTAAAGTTTGAGAATAGGTTAAAATCGTTTCGACCCTAAGGCCTCTAATCATTCGCTTTACCAGATAAGATTATTTTATATAATTTTTAAATGCACCAGCTATCCTGAGGGAAACTTCGGAGGGAACCAGCTACTAGATGGTTCGATTGGTCTTTCGCCCCTATACTCAATTCTGACAATCGATTTGCACGTCAGAACTGTTTCGGTCTTCCATCAGGGTTTCCCCTGACTTCAACCTGATCAAGTATAGTTCACCATCTTTCGGGTCACAGCATATATGCTCAAGGTACGCTCCAGTTAGAGGTATAAATAATAATAAATTATCATTATACATAACTATATGGAACGCCCCGGGATTGAATTAATTGACTATTTATTAAAAAATAGACTAAAAATTAATCCCATTATATTTAAGTTAAGTTAATTATGCCATTAAGTTTAATATAACTCAATGACTTGCACATATGTTAGACTCCTTGGTCCGTGTTTCAAGACGGGTCCCGAAGGTATCCTGAATCTTTCGCATTGTTAATCATATAAATGCATACAAATAAATATTAATATCATAGATATTAAATTTTTTGTAAAATTCAAAAAATGAATTTTAGCATTATATATAATAAAATCTATCAACACTTTATCAAATCATTAGTATTTATTTTATGTTAATATGCTTAAAAAGCAAATTAATTTAAATAAACTTAATATCACCAATGATCTTTTGATAAATACTTTATTATGTTAATAGATTACAATGTCCTTATATGAAAAAAATGCACATTATTTTTTTAATTATTTAATGATGAATTTTTCATAATGGATATTCAGGTTCATCGGGCTTAACCTCTAAGCAGTTTCACGTACTATTTAACTCTCTATTCAGAGTTCTTTTCAACTTTCCCTCACGGTACTTGTTTACTATCGGTCTCATGGTTATATTTAGTTTTAGATGGAGTTTACCACCCACTTAGTGCTGCACTATCAAGCAACACGACTCTTTGGAAATATCTTTCTAGTAATCATTAACGTTATACGGGCCTGGCACCCTCTATGGGTAAATGGCCTCATTTAAGAAGGACTTAAATCGTTAATTTCTCATACTAGATATTAAGATATTCCATACACTGCATCTCACATTTGACATATAGACAAAGTGACTTAGTGCTGAACTATTTTCTTTTCGCTCGCCGCTACTAAGAAAATCCTTGTTAGTTTCTTTTCCTCCCCTCATTAATATGCTTAAATTCAGGGGGTAATCCCATATGAGTTGAGGTTGTTTTAATATTCTTTTTTTATCTTCTCACAATTTAATAAAAAAATTATATCATCTTTTCATCTCTATTTTTCTTTTCTCCTTTTATATATTGTAAATATATAAAAATAATAATAATGTAAAATGAGGCAATCCTAGAATAAAAAATTTAATTTTTATGCTAGACATTCCTCCTTTTAATTACATATATAAATTATTATTTTATATATATATATAAATAATATGAAAATTTTTTGTAAAGAATACTTAGATTCAATATTTTCATCATTTCATTTTATTTGAGAGGATTTTTTTTTTAAAGAATATATAATAAATAAAATTCATTATATATCTTTATTTTTTTTGCTATTAATATTATGAATTATTTAAAATCCAATAATATACACATTTGCTTAAATTCAATTATTTTTATAAAAGAATAAGCAACTTATTTAGCATAGTCTTACAACCCTCAACCATATGTAGTCCAAGCAGTACTTTAAAATTGAATTTAATGTACATAACAGCATGGACTGCGATATGCGTTCAAAATGTCGATGTTCATGTGTCCTGCAGTTCACACGATGACGCACAGTTTGCTGCGTTCTTCATCGACCCATGAGCCAAGTGATCCACCGCTTAGAGTATTTTTTTATTTATTTTTATTTATAACAAATGTCAATTTTTTTTTGCATATATTAATTGAAAGAGTAAAATTAAATAATATTAATAATATATAAATTGATTTTCTTTCAATAATATATATCAAATATATTTAACTCTAAACATTTTTATTAAGTTGCGAATGTCTTAGTTCAACAATAATACAGTGGTGGTATTTATTATGATTCAATTATTTTGTATTTTTTTAATCATTTTATGTATATATAATAATATAATAAATATATACCACTTTTGTTATTGTGAACAAATTAACTTATCATTCAATCAAATGAATAATAAGTACAACTTTTTATTTTCATGTTTAAAGGTTTTTAAAAGAAAAAAATAAGAAAAAACATTACAAAATGTACCATCATATATTATATTTAATATGATATAA
>NW_026562312.1:0-89163 GCF_027943255.1 Anastrepha obliqua | reverse complement strand
AACATTTTTGGCGGTAAAAGTCCCATAGTTCCCTCAATTCTGCTCCGATTTCGGTGAAACCTTCATTATAAGTTAGGTAAGACTCTCCTCTTTCCAACAATGTACACTTCTTTGGCGATTGGTTGGAAATTGGATGTAAAACAATCACAAAATGTCAGAAAAAAGCCTTTCTGACTCGAATTTTTCTGAACATTTTTGGCGGTAAAAGTCGCATAGTTCCCTCAATTCTGCTCCGATTTCGCTGAAACTTTCATTAAAAGTTAGGTAAGACTCTCCTCTTTCCAACAATGTACACTTCTTTGGCATTGGTTGGAAATTGGATGTAAAACAATCACAAAATGTCAGAAAAAAGCCTTTCTGACTCGAATTTTTCTGAACATTTTTGGCGGTAAAAGTCCCATAGTTCCCTCAATTCTGCTCCGATTTCGCTAAAACTTTCATTAAACGTTAGGTAAGACTCTCCTCTTTCCAACAATGTACACTTCTTTGGCAATTGGTTGGAAATTGGATGTAAAACAATCACAAAATGTCAGAAAAAAGCCTTTCTGACTCGAATTTTTCTGAACATTTTTGGCGGTAAAAGTCCCATAGTTCCCTCAATTCTGCTCCGATTTCGCTGAAACTTTCATTAAAAGTTAGATAAGACTCTCCTCTTTCCAACAATGTAACACTTCTTTGGCAATTGGTTGGAAATTGGATGTAAAACAATCACAAAATGTCAGAAAAAAGCCTTTCTGACTCGAATTTTTGCTGAACATTTTTGGCGGTAAAAGTCCCATAGTTCCCTCAATTCTGCTCCGATTTCGCTGAAACTTTCATTATAAGTTAGGTAAGACTCTCCTCTTTCCAACAATGTACACTCCTTTGGCAATTGGTTGGAAATTGGATGTAAAACAATCACAAAATGTCAGAAAAAAGCCTTTCTGACTCGAATTTTTCTGAACATTTTTGGCGGTAAAAGTCCCATAGTTCCCTCAATTCTGCTCCGATTTCGCTGAAACTTACATTAAAAGTTAGGTAAGACTCTCCTCTTTCCAACAATGTACACATCTTTGGCAATTGGTTGGAAATTGGATGTAAAACAATCACAAAATATCAGAAAAAAGCCTTTCTGACTCGAATTTTTCTGAACATTTTTGGCGGTAAAAGTCCCATAGTTCCCTCAATTCTGCTCCGATTTCGCTGAAACTTTGATTAAAAGTTAGATAAGACTCTCTTCTTTCCAACAATGTACACTTCTTTGGCAATTGGTTGGAAATTGGATGTGAAACAATCACAAAAATGTCAGAAAAAAGCCTTTCTGACTCGAATTTTTCTGAACATTTTTGGCGGTAAAAGTCCCATAGTTCCCTCAATTATGCCCCGATTTCGCTGAAACTTTAATTATAAGTTAGATAAGACTCTCCTCTTTCCAACAATGTACACTTCTTTGGCAATTGGTTGGAAATTGGATGTAAAACAGTCACAAAATGTCAGAAAAAAGCCTTTCTGACTCGAATTTTTCTGAACATTTTTGGCGGTAAAAGTCCCATAGTTCCCTCAATTCTGCTCCGATTTCGCTGAAACTTTCATTAAAAGTTAGGTAAGACTCTCCTCTTTCCAACAATGTACACTTCTTTGGCAATTGGTTGGAAATTGAATGTAAAACAATCACAAAATGTCAGAAAAAAGCCTTTCTGACTCGAATTTTTCTGAACATTTTTGGCGGTAAAAGTCCCATAGTTCCGTCAATTCTGCTCCGATTTCGCTGAAACTTTAATTATAAGTTAGGTAAGACTCTCCTTCTTTCCAACAATGTACACTTCTTTGGCAATTGGTTGGAAATTGGATGTAAAACAATCACAAAATGTCAGAAAAAAGCCTTTCTTACTCGAATTTTTCTGAACATTTTTGGCGGTAAAAGTCCCATAGTTCCCTCAATTCTGCTCCGATTTCGCTGAAACTTTCATTAAAAGTTAGGTAAGACTCTCCTCTTTCCAACAATGTACACTTCTTTGGCAATTGGTTGGAAATTGGATGTAAAACAATCACAAAATGTCAGAAAAAAGCCTTTCTGACTCGAATTTTTCTGAACGTTTTTGGCGGTAAAAGTCCCATAGTTCCCTCAATTCTGCTCCGATTTCGCTGAAACTTTCATTAAACGTTAGGTAAGACTCTCCTCTTTCCAACAATGTACACTCCTTTGGCAATTGGTTGGAAATTGGATGTAAAACAATCACAAAATGTCAGAAAAAAGCCTTTCTGACTCGAATTTTTCTGAACATTTTTGGCGGTAAAAGTCGCATAGTTCCCTCAATTCTGCTCCGATTTCGCTGAAACCTTCATTATAAGTTAGGTCAGACTCTCCTCTTTCCAACAATGTACACTTCTTTGGCAATTGGTTGGAAATTGGATGTAAAACAATCACAAAATGTCAGAAAAAAGCCTTTCTGACTCGAATTTTTCTGAACGTTTTTGGCGGTAAAAGTCCCATAGTTCCCTCAATTCTGCTCCGATTTCGCTGAAACTTTCATTAAAAGTTAGGTAAGACCCTCCTCTTTCCAACAATGTACACTTCTTTGGCAATTGGTTGGAAATTGGATGTAAAACAATCACAAAATGTCAGAAAAAAGCCTTTCTGACTCGAATTTTTCTGAACATTTTTGGCGGTAAAAGTCCCATAGTTCCCTCAATTCTGCTCCGATTTCGCTGAAACTTTCATTAAAAGTTAGATAAGACTCTCCTCTTTCCAACAATGTACACTTCTTTGGCAATTGGTAAGACTCTCCTCTTTCCAACAATGTACACTTCTTTGGCAATTGGTTGGAAATTGGATGTAAAACAATCACAAAATGTCAGAAAAAAGCCTTTCTGACTCGAATTTTTCTGAACATTTTTGGCGGTAAAAGTCCCATAGTTCCCTCAATTCTGCTCCGATTTCGCTGAAACTTTCATTAACAGTTAGATAAGACTCTCCTCTTTCCAACAATGTACACTTCTTTGGCAATTGGTTGGAAATTGGATGTAAAACAATCACAAAATGTCAGAAAAAAGCCTTTCTGACTCGAATTTTTCTGAACATTTTTGGCGGTAAAAGTCCCATAGTTCCCTCAATTCTGCTCCGATTTCGCTGAAACCTTCATTAAAAGTTAGATAAGACTCTCCTCTTTCCAACAATGTACACTTCTTTGGCAATTGGTTGGAAATTGGATGTAAAACAATCACAAAATGTCAGAAAAAAGCCTTTCTGACTCGAATTTTTCTGAACATTTTTGGGCGGTAAAAGTCCCATAGTTCCCTCAATTCTGTCTCCGATTTCGCTGAAACTTTCATTATAAGTTAGGTAAGACTCTCCTCTTTCCAACAATGCACTCCTTTGGCAATTGGTTGGAAATTGGATGTAAAACAATCACAAAATGTCAGAAAAAAGCCTTTCTGACTCGAATTTTTCTGAACATTTTTGGCGGTAAAAGTCCCATAGTTCCCTCAATTCTGCTCCGATTTCGCTGAAACTTACATTAAAAGTTAGGTAAGACTCTCCTCTTTCCAACAATGTACACTTCTTTGGCAATTGGTTGGAAATTGGATGTAAAACAATCACAAAATGTCAGAAAAAAGCCTTTCTGACTCGAATTTTTCTGAACATTTTTGGCGGTAAAAGTCCCATAGTTCCGTCAATTCTGCTCCGATTTCGCTGAAACTTTAATTATAAGTTAGGTAAGACTCTCCTTCTTTCCAACAATGTACACTTTTTTGGCAATTGGTTGGAAATTGGATGTAAAACAATCACAAAATGTCAGAAAAAAGCCTTTCTGACTCGAATTTTTCTGAACATTTTTGGCGGTAAAAGTCCCATAGTTCCCTCAATTCTGCTCCGATTTCGCTGAAACTTTCATTAAAAGTTTAGGTAAGACTCTCTTCTTTCCAACAATGTACACTTCTTTGGCAATTGGTTGGAAATTGGATGTGAAACAATCACAAAATGTCAGAAAAAAGCCTTTCTGACTCGAATTTTTCTGAACATTTTTGGGCGTAAAAAGTCCCATAGTTCCCTCAATTCTGCTCCGATTTCGCTGAAACTTTCATTATAAGTTAGGTAAGACTCTCCTCTTTCCAACAATGTACACTCCTTTGGCAATTGGTTGGAAATTGGATGTAAAACAATCACAAAATGTCAGAAAAAAGCCTTTCTGACTCGAATTTTTCTGAACATTTTTGGCGGTAAAAGTCCCATAGTTCCCTCAATTCTGCTCCGATTTCGCTAAAACTTTCATTAAAAGTTAGGTAAGACTCTTCTCTTTCCAACAATGTACACTTCTTTGGCAATTGGTTGGAAATTGGATGTAAAACAATCACAAAATGTCAGAAAAAAGCCTTTCTGACTCGAATTTTTCTGAACATTTTTGGCGGTAAAAGTCCCATAGTTCCGTCAATTCTGCTCCGATTTCGCTGAAACTTTAATTATAAGTTAGGTAAGACTCTCCTTCTTTCCAACAATGTACACTTTTTTGGCAATTGGTTGGAAATTGGATGTAAAACAATCACAAAATGTCAGAAAAAAGCCTTTCTGACTCGAATTTTTCTGAACATTTTTGGCGGTAAAAGTCCCATAGTTCCCTCAATTCTGCTCCGATTTCGCTGAAACTTTCATTAAAAGTTAGGTAAGACTCTCTTCTTTCCAACAATGTACACTTCTTTGGCAATTGGTTGGAAATTGGATGTGAAACAATCACAAAATGTCAGAAAAAAGCCTTTCTGACTCGAATTTTTCTGAACATTTTTGGCGGTAAAAGTCCCATAGTTCCCTCAATTCTGCTCCGATTTCGCTGAAACTTTCATTATAAGTTAGGTAAGACTCTCCTCTTTCCAACAATGTACACTCCTTTGGCAATTGGTTGGAAATTGGATGTAAAACAATCACAAAATGTCAGAAAAAAGCCTTTCTGACTCGAATTTTTCTGAACATTTTTGGCGGTAAAAGTCCCATAGTTCCCTCAATTCTGCTCCGATTTCGCTAAAACTTTCATTAAAAGTTAGGTAAGACTCTTCTCTTTCCAACAATGTACACTTCTTTGGCAATTGGTTGGAAATTGGATGTAAAACAATCACAAAATTTCAGAAAAAAGCCTTTCTGACTCGAATTTTTCTGAACATTTTTGGCGGTAAAAGTCCCATAGTTCCCTCAATTCTGCTCCGATTTCGGTGAAACCTTCATTATAAGTTAGGTAAGACTCTCCTCTTTCCAACAATGTACACTTCTTTGGCGATTGGTTGGAAATTGGATGTAAAACAATCACAAAATGTCAGAAAAAAGCCTTTCTGACTCGAATTTTTCTGAACATTTTTGGCGGTAAAAGTCGCATAGTTCCCTCAATTCTGCTCCGATTTCGCTGAAACTTTCATTAAAAGTTAGGTAAGACTCTCCTCTTTCCAACAATGTACACTTCTTTGGCAATTGGTTGGAAATTGGATGTAAAACAATCACAAAATGTCAGAAAAAAGCCTTTCTGACTCGAATTTTTCTGAACATTTTTGGCGGTAAAAGTCCCATAGTTCCCTCAATTCTGCTCCGATTTCGCTAAAACTTTCATTAAACGTTAGGTAAGACTCTCCTCTTTCCAACAATGTACACTTCTTTGGCAATTGGTTGGAAATTGGATGTAAAACAATCACAAAATGTCAGAAAAAAGCCTTTCTGACTCGAATTTTTCTGAACATTTTTGGCGGTAAAAGTCCCATAGTTCCCTCAATTCTGCTCCGATTTCGCTGAAACTTTCATTAAAAGTTAGATAAGACTCTCCTCTTTCCAACAATGTACACTTCTTTGGCAATTGGTTGGAAATTGGATGTAAAACAATCACAAAATGTCAGAAAAAAGCCTTTCTGACTCGAATTTTTCTGAACATTTTTGGCGGTAAAAGTCCCATAGTTCCCTCAATTCTGCTCCGATTTCGCTGAAACTTTCATTATAAGTTAGGTAAGACTCTCCTCTTTCCAACAATGTACACTCCTTTGGCAATTGGTTGGAAATTGGATGTAAAACAATCACAAAATGTCAGAAAAAAGCCTTTCTGACTCGAATTTTTCTGAACATTTTTTGGCGGTAAAAGTCCCATAGTTCCCTCAATTCTGCTCCGATTTCGCTGAAACTTTCATTAAAAGTTAGGTAAGACTCTCCTCTTTCCAACAATGTACACTTCTTTGGCAATTGGTTGGAAATTGGATGTAAAACAATCACAAAATGTCAGAAAAAAGCCTTTCTGACTCGAATTTTTCTGAACGTTTTTGGCGGTAAAAGTCCCATAGTTCCCTCAATTCTGCTCCGATTTCGCTGAAACTTTCATTAAACGTTAGGTAAGACTCTCCTCTTTCCAACAATGTACACTCCTTTGGCAATTGGTTGGAAATTGGATGTAAAACAATCACAAAATGTCAGAAAAAAGCCTTTCTGACTCGAATTTTTCTGAACATTTTTGGCGGTAAAAGTCGCATAGTTCCCTCAATTCTGCTCCGATTTCGCTGAAACCTTCATTATAAGTTAGGTCAGACTCTCCTCTTTCCAACAATGTACACTTCTTTGGCAATTGGTTGGAAATTGGATGTAAAACAATCACAAAATGTCAGAAAAAAGCCTTTCTGACTCGAATTTTTCTGAACGTTTTTGGCGGTAAAAGTCCCATAGTTCCCTCAATTCTGCTCCGATTTCGCTGAAACTTTCATTAAAAGTTAGGTAAGACCCTCCTCTTTCCAACAATGTACACTTCTTTGGCAATTGGTTGGAAATTGGATGTAAAACAATCACAAAATGTCAGAAAAAAAGCCTTTCTGACTCGAATTTTTCTGAACATTTTTGGCGGTAAAAGTCCCATAGTTCCCTCAATTCTGCTCCGATTTCGCTGAAACTTTCATTAAAAGTTAGATAAGACTCTCCTCTTTCCAACAATGTACACTTCTTTGGCAATTGGTAAGACTCTCCTCTTTCCAACAATGTACACTTCTTTGGCAATTGGTTGGAAATTGGATGTAAAACAATCACAAAATGTCAGAAAAAAGCCTTTCTGACTCGAATTTTTCTGAACATTTTTGGCGGTAAAAGTCCCATAGTTCCCTCAATTCTGCTCCGATTTCGCTGAAACTTTCATTAACAGTTAGATAAGACTCTCCTCTTTCCAACAATGTACACTTCTTTGGCAATTGGTTGGAAATTGGATGTAAAACAATCACAAAATGTCAGAAAAAAGCCTTTCTGACTCGAATTTTTCTGAACATTTTTGGCGGTAAAAGTCCCATAGTTCCCTCAATTCTGCTCCGATTTCGCTGAAACCTTCATTAAAAGTTAGATAAGACTCTCCTCTTTCCAACAATGTACACTTCTTTGGCAATTGGTTGGAAATTGGATGTAAAACAATCACAAAATGTCAGAAAAAAGCCTTTCTGACTCGAATTTTTCTGAACATTTTTGGCGGTAAAAGTCCCATAGTTCCCTCAATTCTGCTCCGATTTCGCTGAAACTTTCATTATAAGTTAGGTAAGACTCTCCTCTTTCCAACAATGCACTCCTTTGGCAATTGGTTGGAAATTGGATGTAAAACAATCACAAAATGTCAGAAAAAAGCCTTTCTGACTCGAATTTTTCTGAACATTTTTGGCGGTAAAAGTCCCATAGTTCCCTCAATTCTGCTCCGATTTCGCTGAAACTTACATTAAAAGTTAGGTAAGACTCTCCTCTTTCCAACAATGTACACTTCTTTGGCAATTGGTTGGAAATTGGATGTAAAACAATCACAAAATGTCAGAAAAAAGCCTTTCTGACTCGAATTTTTCTGAACATTTTTGGCGGTAAAAGTCCCATAGTTCCGTCAATTCTGCTCCGATTTCGCTGAAACTTTAATTATAAGTTAGGTAAGACTCTCCTTCTTTCCAACAATGTACACTTTTTTGGCAATTGGTTGGAAATTGGATGTAAAACAATCACAAAATGTCAGAAAAAAGCCTTTCTGACTCGAATTTTTCTGAACATTTTTGGCGGTAAAAGTCCCATAGTTCCCTCAATTCTGCTCCGATTTCGCTGAAACTTTCATTAAAAGTTAGGTAAGACTCTCTTCTTTCCAACAATGTACACTTCTTTGGCAATTGGTTGGAAATTGGATGTGAAACAATCACAAAATGTCAGAAAAAAGCCTTTCTGACTCGAATTTTTCTGAACATTTTTGGCGGTAAAAGTCCCATAGTTCCCTCAATTCTGCTCCGATTTCGCTGAAACTTTCATTATAAGTTAGGTAAGACTCTCCTCTTTCCAACAATGTACACTCCTTTGGCAATTGGTTGGAAATTGGATGTAAAACAATCACAAAATGTCAGAAAAAAGCCTTTCTGACTCGAATTTTTCTGAACATTTTTGGCGGTAAAAGTCCCATAGTTCCCTCAATTCTGCTCCGATTTCGCTAAAACTTTCATTAAAAGTTAGGTAAGACTCTTCTCTTTCCAACAATGTACACTTCTTTGGCAATTGGTTGGAAATTGGATGTAAAACAATCACAAAATGTCAGAAAAAAGCCTTTCTGACTCGAATTTTTCTGAACATTTTTGGCGGTAAAAGTCCCATAGTTCCGTCAATTCTGCTCCGATTTCGCTGAAACTTTAATTATAAGTTAGGTAAGACTCTCCTTCTTTCCAACAATGTACACTTTTTTGGCAATTGGTTGGAAATTGGATGTAAAACAATCACAAAATGTCAGAAAAAAGCCTTTCTGACTCGAATTTTTCTGAACATTTTTGGCGGTAAAAGTCCCATAGTTCCCTCAATTCTGCTCCGATTTCGCTGAAACTTTCATTAAAAGTTAGGTAAGACTCTCTTCTTTCCAACAATGTACACTTCTTTGGCAATTGGTTGGAAATTGGATGTGAAACAATCACAAAATGTCAGAAAAAAGCCTTTCTGACTCGAATTTTTCTGAACATTTTTGGCGGTAAAAGTCCCATAGTTCCCTCAATTCTGCTCCGATTTCGCTGAAACTTTCATTATAAGTTAGGTAAGACTCTCCTCTTTCCAACAATGTACACTCCTTTGGCAATTGGTTGGAAATTGGATGTAAAACAATCACAAAATGTCAGAAAAAAGCCTTTCTGACTCGAATTTTTCTGAACATTTTTGGCGGTAAAAGTCCCATAGTTCCCTCAATTCTGCTCCGATTTCGCTAAAACTTTCATTAAAAGTTAGGTAAGACTCTTCTCTTTCCAACAATGTACACTTCTTTGGCAATTGGTTGGAAATTGGATGTAAAACAATCACAAAATGTCAGAAAAAAGCCTTTCTGACTCGAATTTTTCTGAACATTTTTGGCGGTAAAAGTCCCATAGTTCCCTCAATTCTGCTCCGATTTCGGTGAAACCTTCATTATAAGTTAGGTAAGACTCTCCTCTTTCCAACAATGTACACTTCTTTGGCGATTGGTTGGAAATTGGATGTAAAACAATCACAAAATGTCAGAAAAAAGCCTTTCTGACTCGAATTTTTCTGAACATTTTTGGCGGTAAAAGTCGCATAGTTCCCTCAATTCTGCTCCGATTTCGCTGAAACTTTCATTAAAAGTTAGGTAAGACTCTCCTCTTTCCAACAATGTACACTTCTTTGGCAATTGGTTGGAAATTGGATGTAAAACAATCACAAAATGTCAGAAAAAAGCCTTTCTGACTCGAATTTTTCTGAACATTTTTGGCGGTAAAAGTCCCATAGTTCCCTCAATTCTGCTCCGATTTCGCTGAAACTTTAATTATAAGTTAGGTAAGACTCTCCTCTTTCCAACAATGTACACTTCTTTGGCAATTGGTTGGAAATTGGATGTAAAACAATCACAAAATGTCAGAAAAAAGCCTTTCTGACTCGAATTTTTCTGAACATTTTTGGCGGTAAAAGTCCCATAGTTCCCTCAATTCTGCTCCGATTTCGCTGAAACTTTCATTAAAAGTTAGGTAAGACTCTCTTCTTTCCAACAATGTACACTTCTTTGGCAATTGGTTGGAAATTGGATGTGAAACAATCACAAAATGTCAGAAAAAAGCCTTTCTGACTCGAATTTTTCTGAACATTTTTGGCGGTAAAAGTCCCATAGTTCCCTCAATTCTGCTCCGATTTCGCTGAAACTTTCATTATAAGTTAGGTAAGACTCTCCTCTTTCCAACAATGTACACTCCTTTGGCAATTGGTTGGAAATTGGATGTAAAACAATCACAAAATGTCAGAAAAAAGCCTTTCTGACTCGAATTTTTCTGAACATTTTTGGCGGTAAAAGTCCCATAGTTCCCTCAATTCTGCTCCGATTTCGCTAAAACTTTCATTAAAAGTTAGGTAAGACTCTTCTCTTTCCAACAATGTACACTTCTTTGGCAATTGGTTGGAAATTGGATGTAAAACAATCACAAAATGTCAGAAAAAAGCCTTTCTGACTCGAATTTTTCTGAACATTTTTGGCGGTAAAAGTCCCATAGTTCCCTCAATTCTGCTCCGATTTCGGTGAAACCTTCATTATAAGTTAGGTAAGACTCTCCTCTTTCCAACAATGTACACTCCTTTGGCAATTGGTTGGAAATTGGATGTAAAACAATCACAAAATGTCAGAAAAAAGCCTTTCTGACTCGAATTTTTCTGAACATTTTTGGCGGTAAAAGTCGCATAGTTCCCTCAATTCTGCTCCGATTTCGCTGAAACTTTCATTAAAAGTTAGGTAAGACTCTCCTCTTTCCAACAATGTACACTTCTTTGGCAATTGGTTGGAAATTGGATGTAAAACAATCACAAAATGTCAGAAAAAAGCCTTTCTGACTCGAATTTTTCTGAACATTTTTGGCGGTAAAAGTCCCATAGTTCCCTCAATTCTGCTCCGATTTCGCTGAAACTTTAATTATAAGTTAGGTAAGACTCTCCTCTTTCCAACAATGTACACTTCTTTGGCAATTGGTTGGAAATTGGATGTAAAACAATCACAAAATGTCAGAAAAAAGCCTTTCTGACTCGAATTTTTCTGAACATTTTTGGCGGTAAAAGTCCCATAGTTCCCTCAATTCTGCTCCGATTTCGCTGAAACTTTCATTAAAAGTTAGATAAGACTCTCCTCTTTCCAACAATGTACACTTCTTTGGCAATTGGTTGGAAATTGGATGTAAAACAATCACAAAATGTCAGAAAAAAGCCTTTCTGACTCGAATTTTTCTGAACATTTTTGGCGGTAAAAGTCCCATAGTTCCCTCAATTCTGCTCCGATTTCGCTGAAACTTTCATTATAAGTTAGGTAAGACTCTCCTCTTTCCAACAATGTACACTCCTTTGGCAATTGGTTGGAAATTGGATGTAAAACAATCACAAAATGTCAGAAAAAAGCCTTTCTGACTCGAATTTTTCTGAACATTTTTGGCGGTAAAAGTCCCATAGTTCCCTCAATTCTGCTCCGATTTCGCTGAAACTTACATTAAAAGTTAGGTAAGACTCTCCTCTTTCCAACAATGTACACTTCTTTGGCAATTGGTTGGAAATTGGATGTAAAACAATCACAAAATATCAGAAAAAAGCCTTTCTGACTCGAATTTTTCTGAACATTTTTGGCGGTAAAAGTCCCATAGTTCCCTCAATTCTGCTCCGATTTCGCTGAAACTTTGATTAAAAGTTAGATAAGACTCTCTTCTTTCCAACAATGTACACTTCTTTGGCAATTGGTTGGAAATTGGATGTGAAACAATCACAAAATGTCAGAAAAAAGCCTTTCTGACTCGAATTTTTCTGAACATTTTTGGCGGTAAAAGTCCCATAGTTCCCTCAATTATGCTCCGATTTCGCTGAAACTTTAATTATAAGTTAGATAAGACTCTCCTCTTTCCAACAATGTACACTTCTTCGGCAATTGGTTGGAAATTGGATGTAAAACAGTCACAAAATGTCAGAAAAAAGCCTTTCTGACTCGAATTTTTCTGAACATTTTTGGCGGTAAAAGTCCCATAGTTCCCTCAATTCTGCTCCGATTTCGCTGAAACTTTCATTAAAAGTTAGGTAAGACTCTCCTCTTTCCAACAATGTACACATCTTTGGCAATTGGTTGGAAATTGAATGTAAAACAATCACAAAATGTCAGAAAAAAGCCTTTCTGACTCGAATTTTTCTGAACATTTTTGGCGGTAAAAGTCCCATAGTTCCGTCAATTCTGCTCCGATTTCGCTGAAACTTTAATTATAAGTTAGGTAAGACTCTCCTTCTTTCCAACAATGTACACTTTTTTGGCAATTGGTTGGAAATTGGATGTAAAACAATCACAAAATGTCAGAAAAAAGCCTTTCTGACTCGAATTTTTCTGAACATTTTTGGCGGTAAAAGTCCCATAGTTCCCTCAATTCTGCTCCGATTTCGCTGAAACTTTGATTAAAAGTTAGGTAAGACTCTCTTCTTTCCAACAATGTACACTTCTTTGGCAATTGGTTGGAAATTGGATGTGAAACAATCACAAAATGTCAGAAAAAAGCCTTTCTGACTCGAATTTTTCTGAACATTTTTGGCGGTAAAAGTCCCATAGTTCCCTCAATTATGCTCCGATTTCGCTGAAACTTTAATTATAAGTTAGATAAGACTCTCCTCTTTCCAACAATGTACACTTCTTTGGCAATTGGTTGGAAATTGAATGTAAAACAATCACAAAATGTCAGAAAAATAGCCTTTCTGACTCGAATTTTTCTGAACATTTTTGGCGGTAAAAGTCCCATAGTTCCGTCAATTCTGCTCCGATTTCGCTGAAACTTTAATTATAAGTTAGGTAAGACTCTCCTTCTTTCCAACAATGTACACTTTTTTGGCAATTGGTTGGAAATTGGATGTAAAACAATCACAAAATGTCAGAAAAAAGCCTTTCTGACTCGAATTTTTCTGAACATTTTTGGCGGTAAAAGTCCCATAGTTCCCTCAATTCTGCTCCGATTTCGCTGAAGCTTTCAGTAAAGGTTAGGTAATACTCTCTTCTTTCCAACAATGTACACTTCTTTGGCAATTGGTTGGAAATTGGATGTGAAACAATCACAAAATGTCAGAAAAAAGCCTTTCTGCTCGAATTTTTCTGAACATTTTTGGCGGTAAAAGTCCCATAGTTCCCTCAATTCTGCTCCGATTTCGCTGAAACTTTCATTATAAGTTAGGTAAGACTCTCCTCTTTCCAACAATGTACACTCCTTTGGCAATTGGTTGGAAATTGGATGTAAAAAAATCACAAAATGTCAGAAAAAAGCCTTTCTGACTCGAATTTTTCTGAACATTTTTGGCGGTAAAAGTCCCATAGTTCCCTCAATTCTGCTCCGATTTCGCTAAAACTTTCATTAAAAGTTAGGTAAGACTCTTCTCTTTCCAACAATGTACACTTCTTTGGCAATTGGTTGGAAATTGGATGTAAAACAATCACAAAATGTCAGAAAAAAGCCTTTCTGACTCGAATTTTTCTGAACATTTTTGGCGGTAAAAGTCCCATAGTTCCCTCAATTCTGCTCCGATTTCGGTGAAACCTTCATTATAAGTTAGGTAAGACTCTCCTCTTTCCAACAATGTACACTTCTTTGGCGATTGGTTGAAATTGGATGTAAAACAATCACAAAATGTCAGAAAAAAGCCTTTCTGACTCGAATTTTTCTGAACATTTTTGGCGGTAAAAGTCCCATAGTTCCGTCAATTCTGCTCCGATTTCGCTGAAACTTTAATTATAAGTTAGGTAAGACTCTCCTTCTTTCCAACAATGTACACTTTTTTGGCAATTGGTTGGAAATTGGATGTAAAACAATCACAAAATGTCAGAAAAAAGCCTTTCTGACTCGAATTTTTCTGAACATTTTTGGCGGTAAAAGTCCCATAGTTCCCTCAATTCTGCTCCGATTTCGCTGAAACTTTCATTAAAAGTTAGGTAAGACTCTCTTCTTTCCAACAATGTACACTTCTTTGGCAATTGGTTGGAAATTGGATGTGAAACAATCACAAAATGTCAGAAAAAAGCCTTTCTGACTCGAATTTTTCTGAACATTTTTGGCGGTAAAAGTCCCATAGTTCCCTCAATTCTGCTCCGATTTCGCTGAAACTTTCATTATAAGTTAGGTAAGACTCTCCTCTTTCCAACAATGTACACTCCTTTGGCAATTGGTTGGAAATTGGATGTAAAACAATCACAAAATGTCAGAAAAAAGCCTTTCTGACTCGAATTTTTCTGAACATTTTTGGCGGTAAAAGTCCCATAGTTCCCTCAATTCTGCTCCGATTTCGCTAAAACTTTCATTAAAAGTTAGGTAAGACTCTTCTCTTTCCAACAATGTACACTTCTTTGGCAATTGGTTGGAAATTGGATGTAAAACAATCACAAAATGTCAGAAAAAAGCCTTTCTGACTCGAATTTTTCTGAACATTTTTGGCGGTAAAAGTCCCATAGTTCCGTCAATTCTGCTCCGATTTCGCTGAAACTTTAATTATAAGTTAGGTAAGACTCTCCTTCTTTCCAACAATGTACACTTTTTTGGCAATTGGTTGGAAATTGGATGTAAAACAATCACAAAATGTCAGAAAAAAGCCTTTCTGACTCGAATTTTTCTGAACATTTTTGGCGGTAAAAGTCCCATAGTTCCCTCAATTCTGCTCCGATTTCGCTGAAACTTTCATTAAAAGTTAGGTAAGACTCTCTTCTTTCCAACAATGTACACTTCTTTGGCAATTGGTTGGAAATTGGATGTGAAACAATCACAAAATGTCAGAAAAAAGCCTTTCTGACTCGAATTTTTCTGAACATTTTTGGCGGTAAAAGTCCCATAGTTCCCTCAATTCTGCTCCGATTTCGCTGAAACTTTCATTATAAGTTAGGTAAGACTCTCCTCTTTCCAACAATGTACACTCCTTTGGCAATTGGTTGGAAATTGGATGTAAAACAATCACAAAATGTCAGAAAAAAGCCTTTCTGACTCGAATTTTTCTGAACATTTTTGGCGGTAAAAGTCCCATAGTTCCCTCAATTCTGCTCCGATTTCGCTGAAACTTTCATTAAAAGTTAGGTAAGACTCTCCTCTTTCCAACAATGTACACTTCTTTGGCAATTGGTTGGAAATTGGATGTAAAACAATCACAAAATGTCAGAAAAAAGCCTTTCTGACTCGAATTTTTCTGAACATTTTTGGCGGTAAAAGTCCCATAGTTCCCTCAATTCTGCTCCGATTTCGGTGAAACCTTCATTATAAGTTAGGTAAGACTCTCCTCTTTCCAACAATGTACACTTCTTTGGCGATTGGTTGGAAATTGGATCTAAAACAATCACAAAATGTCAGAAAAAAGCCTTTCTGACTCGAATTTTTCTGAACATTTTTGGCGGTAAAAGTCGCATAGTTCCCTCAATTCTGCTCCGATTTCGCTGAAACTTTCATTAAAAGTTAGGTAAGACTCTCCTCTTTCCAACAATGTACACTTCTTTGGCAATTGGTTGGAAATTGGATGTAAAACAGTCACAAAATGTCAGAAAAAAGCCTTTCTGACTCGAATTTTTCTGAACATTTTTGGCGGTAAAAGTCCCATAGTTCCCTCAATTCTGCTCCGATTTCGCTGAAACTTTCATTAAAAGTTAGGTAAGACTCTCCTCTTTCCAACAATGTACACATCTTTGGCAATTGGTTGGAAATTGAATGTAAAACAATCACAAAATGTCAGAAAAAAGCCTTTCTGACTCGAATTTTTCTGAACATTTTTGGCGGTAAAAGTCCCATAGTTCCGTCAATTCTGCTCCGATTTCGCTGAAACTTTAATTATAAGTTAGGTAAGACTCTCCTTCTTTCCAACAATGTACACTTTTTTGGCAATTGGTTGGAAATTGGATGTAAAACAATCACAAAATGTCAGAAAAAAGCCTTTCTGACTCGAATTTTTCTGAACATTTTTGGCGGTAAAAGTCCCATAGTTCCCTCAATTCTGCTCCGATTTCGCTGAAACTTTGATTAAAAGTTAGGTAAGACTCTCTTCTTTCCAACAATGTACACTTCTTTGGCAATTGGTTGGAAATTGGATGTGAAACAATCACAAAATGTCAGAAAAAAGCCTTTCTGACTCGAATTTTTCTGAACATTTTTGGCGGTAAAAGTCCCATAGTTCCCTCAATTATGCTCCGATTTCGCTGAAACTTTAATTATAAGTTAGATAAGACTCTCCTCTTTCCAACAATGTACACTTCTTTGGCAATTGGTTGGAAATTGAATGTAAAACAATCACAAAATGTCAGAAAAAAGCCTTTCTGACTCGAATTTTTCTGAACATTTTTGGCGGTAAAAGTCCCATAGTTCCGTCAATTCTGCTCCGATTTCGCTGAAACTTTAATTATAAGTTAGGTAAGACTCTCCTTCTTTCCAACAATGTACACTTTTTTGGCAATTGGTTGGAAATTGGATGTAAAACAATCACAAAATGTCAGAAAAAAGCCTTTCTGACTCGAATTTTTCTGAACATTTTTGGCGGTAAAAGTCCCATAGTTCCCTCAATTCTGCTCCGATTTCGCTGAAGCTTTCAGTAAAGGTTAGGTAATACTCTCTTCTTTCCAACAATGTACACTTCTTTGGCAATTGGTTGGAAATTGGATGTGAAACAATCACAAAATGTCAGAAAAAAGCCTTTCTGACTCGAATTTTTCTGAACATTTTTGGCGGTAAAAGTCCCATAGTTCCCTCAATTCTGCTCCGATTTCGCTGAAACTTTCATTATAAGTTAGGTAAGACTCTCCTCTTTCCAACAATGTACACTCCTTTGGCAATTGGTTGGAAATTGGATGTAAAAAAATCACAAAATGTCAGAAAAAAGCCTTTCTGACTCGAATTTTTCTGAACATTTTTGGCGGTAAAAGTCCCATAGTTCCCTCAATTCTGCTCCGATTTCGCTAAAACTTTCATTAAAAGTTAGGTAAGACTCTTCTCTTTCCAACAATGTACACTTCTTTGGCAATTGGTTGGAAATTGGATGTAAAACAATCACAAAATGTCAGAAAAAAGCCTTTCTGACTCGAATTTTTCTGAACATTTTTGGCGGTAAAAGTCCCATAGTTCCCTCAATTCTGCTCCGATTTCGGTGAAACCTTCATTATAAGTTAGGTAAGACTCTCCTCTTTCCAACAATGTACACTTCTTTGGCGATTGGTTGGAAATTGGATGTAAAACAATCACAAAATGTCAGAAAAAAGCCTTTCTGACTCGAATTTTTCTGAACATTTTTGGCGGTAAAAGTCCCATAGTTCCGTCAATTCTGCTCCGATTTCGCTGAAACTTTAATTATAAGTTAGGTAAGACTCTCCTTCTTTCCAACAATGTACACTTTTTTGGCAATTGGTTGGAAATTGGATGTAAAACAATCACAAAATGTCAGAAAAAAGCCTTTCTGACTCGAATTTTTCTGAACATTTTTGGCGGTAAAAGTCCCATAGTTCCCTCAATTCTGCTCCGATTTCGCTGAAACTTTCATTAAAAGTTAGGTAAGACTCTCTTCTTTCCAACAATGTACACTTCTTTGGCAATTGGTTGGAAATTGGATGTGAAACAATCACAAAATGTCAGAAAAAAGCCTTTCTGACTCGAATTTTTCTGAACATTTTTGGCGGTAAAAGTCCCATAGTTCCCTCAATTCTGCTCCGATTTCGCTGAAACTTTCATTATAAGTTAGGTAAGACTCTCCTCTTTCCAACAATGTACACTCCTTTGGCAATTGGTTGGAAATTGGATGTAAAACAATCACAAAATGTCAGAAAAAAGCCTTTCTGACTCGAATTTTTCTGAACATTTTTGGCGGTAAAAGTCCCATAGTTCCCTCAATTCTGCTCCGATTTCGCTAAAACTTTCATTAAAAGTTAGGTAAGACTCTTCTCTTTCCAACAATGTACACTTCTTTGGCAATTGGTTGGAAATTGGATGTAAAACAATCACAAAATGTCAGAAAAAAGCCTTTCTGACTCGAATTTTTCTGAACATTTTTGGCGGTAAAAGTCCCATAGTTCCGTCAATTCTGCTCCGATTTCGCTGAAACTTTAATTATAAGTTAGGTAAGACTCTCCTTCTTTCCAACAATGTACACTTTTTTGGCAATTGGTTGGAAATTGGATGTAAAACAATCACAAAATGTCAGAAAAAAGCCTTTCTGACTCGAATTTTTCTGAACATTTTTGGCGGTAAAAGTCCCATAGTTCCCTCAATTCTGCTCCGATTTCGCTGAAACTTTCATTAAAAGTTAGGTAAGACTCTCTTCTTTCCAACAATGTACACTTCTTTGGCAATTGGTTGGAAATTGGATGTGAAACAATCACAAAATGTCAGAAAAAAGCCTTTCTGACTCGAATTTTTCTGAACATTTTTGGCGGTAAAAGTCCCATAGTTCCCTCAATTCTGCTCCGATTTCGCTGAAACTTTCATTATAAGTTAGGTAAGACTCTCCTCTTTCCAACAATGTACACTCCTTTGGCAATTGGTTGGAAATTGGATGTAAAACAATCACAAAATGTCAGAAAAAAGCCTTTCTGACTCGAATTTTTCTGAACATTTTTGGCGGTAAAAGTCCCATAGTTCCCTCAATTCTGCTCCGATTTCGCTAAAACTTTCATTAAAAGTTAGATAAGACTCTCCTCTTTCCAACAATGTACACTTCTTTGGCAATTGGTTGGAAATTGGATGTAAAACAATCACAAAATATCAGAAAAAAGCCTTTCTGACTCGAATTTTTCTGAACATTTTTGGCGGTAAAAGTCCCATAGTTCCCTCAATTCTGCTCCGATTTCGGTGAAACCTTCATTATAAGTTAGGTAAGACTCTCCTCTTTCCAACAATGTACACTTCTTTGGCGATTGGTTGGAAATTGGATGTAAAACAATCACAAAATGTCAGAAAAAAGCCTTTCTGACTCGAATTTTTCTGAACATTTTTGGCGGTAAAAGTCGCATAGTTCCCTCAATTCTGCTCCGATTTCGCTGAAACTTTCATTAAAAGTTAGGTAAGACTCTCCTCTTTCCAACAATGTACACTTCTTTGGCAATTGGTTGGAAATTGGATGTAAAACAATCACAAAATGTCAGAAAAAAGCCTTTCTGACTCGAATTTTTCTGAACATTTTTGGCGGTAAAAGTCCCATAGTTCCCTCAATTCTGCTCCGATTTCGCTAAAACTTTCATTAAACGTTAGGTAAGACTCTCCTCTTTCCAACAATGTACACTTCTTTGGCAATTGGTTGGAAATTGGATGTAAAACAATCACAAAATGTCAGAAAAAAGCCTTTCTGACTCGAATTTTTCTGAACATTTTTGGCGGTAAAAGTCCCATAGTTCCCTCAATTCTGCTCCGATTTCGCTGAAACTTTCATTAAAAGTTAGATAAGACTCTCCTCTTTCCAACAATGTACACTTCTTTGGCAATTGGTTGGAAATTGGATGTAAAACAATCACAAAATATCAGAAAAAAGCCTTTCTGACTCGAATTTTTCTGAACATTTTTGGCGGTAAAAGTCCCATAGTTCCCTCAATTCTGCTCCGATTTCGCTGAAACTTTCATTATAAGTTAGGTAAGACTCTCCTCTTTCCAACAATGTACACTCCTTTGGCAATTGGTTGGAAATTGGATGTAAAACAATCACAAAATGTCAGAAAAAAGCCTTTCTGACTCGAATTTTTCTGAACATTTTTGGCGGTAAAAGTCCCATAGTTCCCTCAATTCTGCTCCGATTTCGCTGAAACTTACATTAAAAGTTAGGTAAGACTCTCCTCTTTCCAACAATGTACACTTCTTTGGCAATTGGTTGGAAATTGGATGTAAAACAATCACAAAATATCAGAAAAAAGCCTTTCTGACTCGAATTTTTCTGAACATTTTTGGCGGTAAAAGTCCCATAGTTCCCTCAATTCTGCTCCGATTTCGCTGAAACTTTGATTAAAAGTTAGATAAGACTCTCTTCTTTCCAACAATGTACACTTCTTTGGCAATTGGTTGGAAATTGGATGTGAAACAATCACAAAATGTCAGAAAAAAGCCTTTCTGACTCGAATTTTTCTGAACATTTTTGGCGGTAAAAGTCCCATAGTTCCCTCAATTATGCTCCGATTTCGCTGAAACTTTAATTATAAGTTAGATAAGACTCTCCTCTTTCCAACAATGTACACTTCTTTGGCAATTGGTTGGAAATTGGATGTAAAACAATCACAAAATGTCAGAAAAAAGCCTTTCTGACTCGAATTTTTCTGAACATTTTTGGCGGTAAAAGTCCCATAGTTCCCTCAATTCTGCTCCGATTTCGCTGAAACTTTCATTAAAAGTTAGGTAAGACTCTCCTCTTTCCAACAATGTACACTTCTTTGGCAATTGGTTGGAAATTGAATGTAAAACAATCACAAAATGTCAGAAAAAAGCCTTTCTGACTCGAATTTTTCTGAACATTTTTGGCGGTAAAAGTCCCATAGTTCCGTCAATTCTGCTCCGATTTCGCTGAAACTTTAATTATAAGTTAGGTAAGACTCTCCTTCTTTCCAACAATGTACACTTTTTTGGCAATTGGTTGGAAATTGGATGTAAAACAATCACAAAATGTCAGAAAAAAGCCTTTCTGACTCGAATTTTTCTGAACATTTTTGGCGGTAAAAGTCCCATAGTTCCCTCAATTCTGCTCCGATTTCGCTGAAACTTTGATTAAAAGTTAGGTAAGACTCTCTTCTTTCCAACAATGTACACTTCTTTGGCAATTGGTTGGAAATTGGATGTGAAACAATCACAAAATGTCAGAAAAAAGCCTTTCTGACTCGAATTTTTCTGAACATTTTTGGCGGTAAAAGTCCCATAGTTCCCTCAATTATGCTCCGATTTCGCTGAAACTTTAATTATAAGTTAGATAAGACTCTCCTCTTTCCAACAATGTACACTTCTTTGGCAATTGGTTGGAAATTGAATGTAAAACAATCACAAAATGTCAGAAAAAAGCCTTTCTGACTCGAATTTTTCTGAACATTTTTGGCGGTAAAAGTCCCATAGTTCCGTCAATTCTGCTCCGATTTCGCTGAAACTTTAATTATAAGTTAGGTAAGACTCTCCTTCTTTCCAACAATGTACACTTTTTTGGCAATTGGTTGGAAATTGGATGTAAAACAATCACAAAATGTCAGAAAAAAGCCTTTCTGACTCGAATTTTTCTGAACATTTTTGGCGGTAAAAGTCCCATAGTTCCCTCAATTCTGCTCCGATTTCGCTGAAGCTTTCAGTAAAGGTTAGGTAATACTCTCTTCTTTCCAACAATGTACACTTCTTTGGCAATTGGTTGGAAATTGGATGTGAAACAATCACAAAATGTCAGAAAAAAGCCTTTCTGACTCGAATTTTTCTGAACATTTTTGGCGGTAAAAGTCCCATAGTTCCCTCAATTCTGCTCCGATTTCGCTGAAACTTTCATTATAAGTTAGGTAAGACTCTCCTCTTTCCAACAATGTACACTCCTTTGGCAATTGGTTGGAAATTGGATGTAAAAAAATCACAAAATGTCAGAAAAAAGCCTTTCTGACTCGAATTTTTCTGAACATTTTTGGCGGTAAAAGTCCCATAGTTCCCTCAATTCTGCTCCGATTTCGCTAAAACTTTCATTAAAAGTTAGGTAAGACTCTTCTCTTTCCAACAATGTACACTTCTTTGGCAATTGGTTGGAAATTGGATGTAAAACAATCACAAAATGTCAGAAAAAAGCCTTTCTGACTCGAATTTTTCTGAACATTTTTGGCGGTAAAAGTCCCATAGTTCCCTCAATTCTGCTCCGATTTCGGTGAAACCTTCATTATAAGTTAGGTAAGACTCTCCTCTTTCCAACAATGTACACTTCTTTGGCGATTGGTTGGAAATTGGATGTAAAACAATCACAAAATGTCAGAAAAAAGCCTTTCTGACTCGGATTTTTCTGAACATTTTTGGCGGTAAAAGTCCCATAGTTCCCTCAATTCTGCTCCGATTTCGCTGAAACTTACATTAAAAGTTAGGTAAGACTCTCCTCTTTCCAACAATGTACACTCCTTTGGCAATTGGTTGGAAATTGGATGTAAAACAATCACAAAATGTCAGAAAAAAGCCTTTCTGACTCGAATTTTTCTGAACATTTTTGGCGGTAAAAGTCCCATAGTTCCCTCAATTCTGCTCCGATTTCGCTGAAACCTTCATTATAAGTTAGGTAAGACTCTCTTCTTTCCAACAATGTACACTTCTTTGGCGATTGGTTGGAAATTGGATGTAAAACAATCACAAAATGTCAGAAAAAAGCCTTTCTGACTCGAATTTTTCTGAACATTTTTGGCGGTAAAAGTCCCATAGTTCCCTCAATTCTGCTCCGATTTCGCTGAAACCTTCACTAGAAGTTAGATAAGACTCTCCTCTTTCCAACAATGTACACTTCTTTGGCAATTGGTTGGAAATTGGATGTAAAACAATCACAAAATATCAGAAAAAAGCCTTTCTGACTCGAATTTTTCTGAACATTTTTGGCGGTAAAAGTCCCATAGTTCCCTCAATTCTGCTCCGATTTCGCTGAAACTTTCATTAAAAGTTAGGTAAGACTCTCCTCTTTCAAACAATGTACACTTCTTTGGCAATTGGTTGGAAACTGAATGTAAAACAATCACAAAATGTCAGAAAAAAGCCTTTCTGACTCGAATTTTTCTGAACATTTTTGGCGGTAAAAGTCCCATAGTTCCCTCAATTCTGCTCCGATTTCGCTGAAACTTTGATTAAAAGTTAGGTAAGACTCTCCTCTTTTCAACAATGTACACTTCTTTGGCAATTGGTTGGAAATTGAATATAAAACAATCACAAAATGTCAGAAAAAAGCCTTTCTGACTCGAATTTTTCTGAACATTTTTGGCGGTAAAAGTCCCATAGTTCCGTCAATTCTGCTCCGATTTCGCTGAAACTTTCATTATAAGTTAGGTAAGACTCTCCTTCTTTCCAACAATGTACACTTCTTTGGCAATTGGTTGGAAATTGGATGTAAAACAATCACAAAATGTCAGAAAAAAGCCTTTCTGACTCGAATTTTTCTGAACATTTTTGGCGGTAAAAGTCCCATAGTTCCCTCAATTCTGCTCCGATTTCGCTGAAGCTTTCATTAAAAGTTAGGTAAGACTCTTCTCTTTCCAACAATGTACACTTCTTTGGCAATTGGTTGGAAATTGGATGTGAAACAATCACAAAATGTCAGAAAAAAGCCTTTCTGACTCGAATTTTTCTGAACATTTTTGGCGGTAAAAGTCCCATAGTTCCCTCACTTCTGCTCCGATTTCGCTGAAACTTTCATTAAAAGTTAGGTAAGACTCTCCTCTTTCCAACAATGTACACTTCTTTGGCAATTGGTTGGAAATTGAATGTAAAACAATCACAAAATGTCAGAAAAAAGCCTTTCTGACTCGAATTTTTCTGAACATTTTTGGCGGTAAAAGTCCCATAGTTCCCTCAGTTCTGCTCTGATTTCGCTAAAACTTTGATTAAAAGTTAGGTAAGACTCTCCTCTTTCCAACAATGTACACTTCTTTGGCAATTGGTTGGAAATTGGATGTGAAACAATCACAAAATGTCAGAAAAAAGCCTTTCTGACTCGAATTTTTCTGAACATTTTTGACGGTAAAAGTCCCATAGTTCCCTCAATTCTGCTCCGATTTCGCTGAAATTTTGATTAAAAGTTAGGTAAGACTCTCTTCTTTCCAACAATGTACACTTCTTTGGCAATTGGTTGGAAATTGGATGTGAAACAATCACAAAATATCAGAAAAAAGCCTTTCTGACTCGAATTTTTCTGAACATTTTTGGCGGTAAAAGTCCCATAGTTCCCTCAATTATGCTCCGATTTCGCTGAAACCTTCATTAAAAGTTAGATAAGACTCTCCTCTTTCCAACAATGTACACTTCTTTGGCAATTGGTTGGAAATTGGATGTAAAACAATCACAAAATGTCAGAAAAAAGCCTTTCTGACTCGAATTTTTCTGAACGTTTTTGGCGGTAAAAGTCCCATAGTTCCCTCAATTCTGCTCCGATTTCGCTGAAACTTTCATTAAAAGTTAGGTAAGACTCTCCTCTTTCCAACAATGTACACTTCTTTGGCAGTTGGTTGGAAATTGGATGTGAAACAATCACAAAATGTCAGAAAAAAGCCTTTCTGACTCGAATTTTTCTGAACATTTTTGGCGGTAAAAGTCCCATAGTTCCCTCAATTCTGCTCCGATTTCGCTGAAACTTTCATTAAAAGTTAGGTAAGACTCTCCTCTTTTCAACAATGTACACTTCTTTGGCAATTGGTTGGAAATTGAATGTAAAACAATCACAAAATGTCAGAAAAAAGCCTTTCTGACTCGAATTTTTCTGAACATTTTTGGCGGTAAAAGTCCCATAGTTCCGTCAATTCTGCTCCGATTTCGCTGAAACTTTCATTATAAGTTAGGTAAGACTCTCCTTCTTTCCAACAATGTACACTTTTTTGGCAATTGGTTGGAAATTGGATGTAAAACAATCACAAAATGTCAGAAAAAAGCCTTTCTGACTCGAATTTTTCTGAACATTTTTGGCGGTAAAAGTCCCATAGTTCCCTCAATTCTGCTCCGATTTCGCTGAAGCTTTCATTAAAAGTTAGGTAAGACTCTTCTCTTTCCAACAATGTACACTTCTTTGGCAATTGGTTGGAAATTGGATGTGAAACAATCACAAAATGTCAGAAAAAAGCCTTTCTGACTCGAATTTTTCTGAACATTTTTGGCGGTAAAAGTCCCATAGTTCCCTCAATTCTGCTCCGATATCGCTGAAACTTTTATTATAAGTTAGGTAAGACTCTCCTCTTTCCAACAATGTACACTCCTTTGGCAATTGGTTGGAAATTGGATGTAAAACAATCACAAAATGTCAGAAAAAAGCCTTTCTGACTCGAATTTTTCTGAACATTTTTGGCGGTAAAAGTCCCATAGTTCCCTCAATTCTGCTCCGATTTCGCTGAAACTTTCATTAAAAGTTAGGTAAGACTCTCCTCTTTCCAACAATGTACACTTCTTTGGGAATTGGTTGGAAATTGGATGTAAAACAATCACAAAATATCACACAAAAGCCTTTCTGACTCGAATTTTCCTGAACATTTTTGGCGGTAGAAGTCCCATAGTTCCCTCAATTCTGCTCCGATTTCGCTGAAACTTTCATTAAAAGTTAGATAAGACTCTCCTCTTTCCAAAAATGTACACTTCTTTGGCAATTGGTTGGAAATTGGATGTGAAACAATCACAAAATGTCAGAAAAAAGCCTTTCTGACTCGAATTTTTCTGAACATTTTTGGCGGTAAAAGTCGTATAGTTCCCTCAATTCTGCTTCGATTTCGCTGAAACCTTCATTAAAAGTTAGGTAAGAGTCTCCTCTTTCCAACAATATACACTTCTTTGGCGGTTGGTTGGAAATTGGATGTAAAACAATCACAAAATGTCAGAAAAAAGCCTTTCTGACTCGAATTTTTCTGAACATTTTTGGCGGTAAAAGTCGCATAGTTCCCTCAATTCTGCTCCGATTTCGCTGAAACTTTCATTAAAAGTTAGATAAGACTCTCCTCTTTCCAACAATGTACACTTCTTTGGCAATTGGTTGGAAATTGGATGTAAAACAATCAGAAAATGTCACATAAAAGCCTCATTGACTCGAATTTTTTTGAAACTTTCTTTGGCGGTAAAAGTCCCATAGTTCCCTCAATTCTGCTCCGATTTCGCTGAAACTTTCATTATAAGTTAGGTAAGACTCTCCTCTTTCCAACAATGTACACTCCTTTGGCAATTGGTTGGAAATTGGATGTAAAACAATCACAAAATGTCAGAAAAAAGCCTTTCTGACTCGAATTTTTCTGAACATTTTTGGCGGTAGAAGTCCCATAGTTCCCTCAATTCTGCTCCGATTTCGCTGAAACTTTCATTAAAAGTTAGGTAAGACTCTCCTCTTTCCAACAATGTACACTTCTTTGGGAATTAGTTGGAAATTGGATGTGAAACAATCACAAAATGTCAGAAAAAAGCCTTTCTGACTCGAATTTTTCTGAACATTTTTGGCGGTAGAAGTCCCATAGTTCCCTCAATTCTGCTCCGATTTCGCTGAAATTTTGATTAAAAGTTAGGTAAGACTCTCTTCTTTCCAACAATGTACACTTCTTTGGCAATTGGTTGGAAATTGGATGTGAAACAATCACAAAATGTCAGAAAAAAGCCTTTCTGACTCGAATTTTTCTGAACATTTTTGGCGGTAAAAGTCCCATAGTTCCCTCAATTCTGCTCCGATTTCGCTGAAACCTTCACTAGAAGTTAGATAAGACTCTCCTCTTTCCAACAATGTACACTTCTTTGGCAATTGGGTGGAAATTGGATGTAAAACAATCACAAAATGTCAGAAAAAAGCCTTTCTGACTCGAATTTTTCTGAACGTTTTTGGCGGTAAAAGTCCCATAGTTCCCTCAATTCTGCTCCGATTTCGCTGAAACTTTCATTATAAGTTAGGTAAGACTCTCCTCTTTCAAACAATGTACACTTCTTTGGCAATTGGTTGGAAATTGAATGTAAAACAATCACAAAATGTCAGAAAAAAGCCTTTCTGACTCGAATTTTTCTGAACATTTTTGGCGGTAAAAGTCCCATAGTTCCCTCAATTCTGCTCCGATTTCGCTGAAACTTTGATTAAAAGTTAGGTAAGACTCTCCTCTTTTCAACAATGTACACTTCTTTGGCAATTGGTTGGAAATTGAATGTAAAACAATCACAAAATGTCAGAAAAAAGCCTTTCTGACTCGAATTTTTCTGAACATTTTTGGCGGTAAAAGTCCCATAGTTCCGTCAATTCTGCTCCGATTTCGCTGAAACTTTAATTATAAGTTAGGTAAGACTCTCCTTCTTTCCAACAATGTACACTTCTTTGGCAATTGGTTGGAAATTGGATGTAAAACAATCACAAAATGTCAGAAAAAAGCCTTTCTGACTCGAATTTTTCTGAACATTTTTGGCGGTAAAAGTCCCATAGTTCCCTCAATTCTGCTCCGATTTCGCTGAAGCTTTCATTAAAAGTTAGGTAAGACTCTTCTCTTTCCAACAATGTACACTTCTTTGGCAATTGGTTGGAAATTGGATGTGAAACAATCACAAAATATCAGAAAAAAGCCTTTCTGACTCGAATTTTTCTGAACATTTTTGGCGGTAAAAGTCCCATAGTTCCCTCACTTCTGCTCCGATTTCGCTGAAACTTTCATTAAAAGTTAGGTAAGACTCTCCTCTTTCCAACAATGTACACTTCTTTGGCAATTGGTTGGAAATTGAATGTAAAACAATCACAAAATGTCAGAAAAAAGCCTTTCTGACTCGAATTTTTCTGAACATTTTTGGCGGTAAAAGTCCCATAGTTCCCTCAGTTCTGCTCTGATTTCGCTAAAACTTTGATTAAAAGTTAGGTAAGACTCTCCTCTTTCCAACAATGTACACTTCTTTGGCAATTGGTTGGAAATTGGATGTAAAACAATCACAACATATCAGAAAAAAGCCTTTCTGACTCGAATTTTTCTGAACATTTTTGGCGGTAAAAGTCCCATAGTTCCCTCAATTCTGCTCCGATTTCGCTGAAATTTTCATTAAAAGTTAGGTAAGACTCTCTTCTTTCCAACAATGTACACTTCTTTGGCAATTGGTTGGAAATTGGATGTGAAACAATCACAAAATGTCAGAAAAAAGCCTTTCTGACTCGAATTTTTCTGAACATTTTTGGCGGTAAAAGTCCCATAGTTCCCTCAATTATGCTCCGATTTCGCTGAAACCTTCATTAAAAGTTAGATAAGACTCTCCTCTTTCCAACAATGTACACTTCTTTGGCAATTGGTTGGAAATTGGATGTAAAACAATCACAAAATGTCAGAAAAAAGCCTTTCTGACTCGAATTTTTCTGAACGTTTTTGGCGGTAAAAGTCCCATAGTTCCCTCAATTCTGCTCCGATTTCGCTGAAACTTTCATTAAAAGTTAGGTAAGACTCTCCTCTTTCCAACAATGTACACTTCTTTGGCAGTTGGTTGGAAATTGGATGTGAAACAATCACAAAATGTCAGAAAAAAGCCTTTCTGACTCGAATTTTTCTGAACATTTTTGGCGGTAAAAGTCCCATAGTTCCCTCAATTCTGCTCCGATTTCGCTGAAACTTTCATTAAAAGTTAGGTAAGACTCTCCTCTTTTCAACAATGTACACTTCTTTGGCAATTGGTTGGAAATTGAATGTAAAACAATCACAAAATGTCAGAAAAAAGCCTTTCTGACTCGAATTTTTCTGAACATTTTTGGCGGTAAAAGTCCCATAGTTCCGTCAATTCTGCTCCGATTTCGCTGAAACTTTCATTATAAGTTAGGTAAGACTCTCCTTCTTTCCAACAATGTACACTTCTTTGGCAATTGGTTAGAAATTGGATGTAAAACAATCACAAAATGTCAGAAAAAAGCCTTTCTGACTCGAATTTTTCTGAACATTTTTGGCGGTAAAAGTCCCATAGTTCCCTCAATTCTGCTCCGATTTCGCTGAAGCTTTCATTAAAAGTTAGGTAAAACTCTTCTCTTTCCAACAATGTACACTTCTTTGGCAATTGGTTGGAAATTGGATGTGAAACAATCACAAAATGTCAGAAAAAAGCCTTTCTGACTCGAATTTTTCTGAACATTTTTGGCGGTAAAAGTCCCATAGTTCCCTCAATTCTGCTCCTATATCGCTGAAACTTTCATTATAAGTTAGGTAAGACTCTCCTCTTTCCAACAATGTACACTCCTTTGGCAATTGGTTGGAAATTGGATGTAAAACAATCACAAAATGTCAGAAAAAAGCCTTTCTGACTCGAATTTTTCTGAACATTTTTGGCGGTAGAAGTCCCATAGTTCCCTCAATTCTGCTCCGATTTCGCTGAAACTTTCATTAAAAGTTAGGTAAGACTCTCCTCTTTCCAACAATGTACACTTCTTTGGGAATTAGTTGGAAATTGGATGTAAAACAATCACAAAATATCACACAAAAGCCTTTCTGACTCGAATTTTCCTGAAACTTTGTTTGGCGGTAGAAGTCCCATAGTTCCCTCAATTCTGCTCCGATTTCGCTGAAACTTTCATTAAAAGTTAGATAAGACTCTCTTCTTTCCAACAATGTACACTTCTTTGGCAATTGGTTGGAAATTGGATGTGAAACAATCACAAAATGTCAGAAAAAAGCCTTTCTGACTCGAATTTTTCTGAACATTTTTGGCGGTAAAAGTCGCATAGTTCCCTCAATTCTGCTTCGATTTCGCTGAAACCTTCATTATAAGTTAGGTAAGACTCTCCTCTTTCCAACAATATACACTTCTTTGGCGGTTGGTTGGAAATTGGGTGTAAAACAATCACAAAATGTCAGAAAAAAGCCTTTCTGACTCGAATTTTTCTGAACATTTTTGGCGGTAAAAGTCGCATAGTTCCCTCAATTCTGCTCCGATTTCGCTGAAACTTTCATTAAAAGTTAGATAAGACTCTCCTCTTTCCAACAATGTACACTTCTTTGGCAATTGGTTGGAAATTGGATGTAAAACAATCAGAAAATGTCACATAAAAGCCTCATTGACTCGAATTTTTTTGAAACTTTCTTTGGCGGTAAAAGTCCCATAGTTCCCTCAATTCTGCTCCGATTTCGCTGAAACTTTCATTAAAAGTTAGGTAAGACTCTCCTCTTTCCAACAATGTACACTTCTTTGGCAATTGGTTGGAAATTGGATGTAAAACAATCACATAATGTCAGAAAAAAGCCTTTCTGACTCGAATTTTTCTGAACATTTTTGGCGGTAAAAGTCCCATAGTTCCCTCACTTCTGCTCCGATTTCGCTGAAACTTTCATTATAAGTTAGGTAAGACTCTCCTCTTTCCAACAATGTACACTTCTTTGGCAATTGGTTGGAAATTGAATGTAAAACAATCACAAAATGTCAGAAAAAAGCCTTTCTGACTCGAATTTTTCTCTTTCCAACAATGTACACTTCTTTGGCAATTGGTTGGAAATTGGATGTAAAACAATCACAAAATATCAGAAAAAAGCCTTTCTGACTCGAATTTTTCTGAACATTTTTGGCGGTAAAAGTCCCATAGTTCCCTCAATTCTGCTCCGATTTCGCTGAAATTTTGATTAAAAGTTAGGTAAGACTCTCTTCTTTCCAACAATGTACACTTCTTTGGCAATTGGTTGGAAATTGGATGTGAAACAATCACAAAATGTCAGAAAAAAGCCTTTCTGACTCGAATTTTTCTGAACATTTTTGGCGGTAAAAGTCCCATAGTTCCCTCAATTCTGCTCCGATTTCGCTGAAACTTTCATTAAAAGTTAGATAAGACTCTCCTCTTTCCAACAATGTACACTTCTTTGGCAATTGGTTGGAAATTGGATGTAAAACAATCACAAAATGTCAGAAAAAAGCCTTTCTGACTCGAATTTTTCTGAACGTTTTTGGCGGTAAAAGTCCCATAGTTCCCTCAATTCTGCTCCGATTTCGCTGAAACTTTCATTAAAAGTTAGGTAAGACTCTCCTCTTTCCAACAATGTACACTTCTTTGGCAATTGGTTGGAAATTGGATGTGAAACAATCACAAAATGTCAGAAAAAAGCCTTTCTGACTCGAATTTTTCTGAACATTTTTGGCGGTAAAAGTCCCATAGTTCCCTCAATTCTGCTCCGATTTCGCTGAAACTTTCATTAAAAGTTAGGTAAGACTCTCCTCTTTTCAACGATGTACACTTCTTTGGCAATTGGTTGGAAATTGGGTGTAAAACAATCACAAAATATCAGAAAAAAGCCTTTCTGACTCGAATTTTTCTGAACATTTTTGGCGGTAAAAGTCCCATAGTTCCGTCAATTCTGCTCCGATTTCGCTGAAACTTTCATTATAAGTTAGGTAAGACTCTCCTTCTTTCCAACAATGTACACTTCTTTGGCAATTGGTTGGAAATTGGATGTAAAACAATCACAAAATGTCAGAAAAAAGCCTTTCTGACTCGAATTTTTCTGAACATTTTTGGCGGTAAAAGTCCCATAGTTCCCTCACTTCTGCTCCGATTTCGCTGAAACTTTCATTATAAGTTAGGTAAGACTCTCCTCTTTCCAACAATGTACACTTCTTTGGCAATTGGTTGGAAATTGAATGTAAAACAATCACAAAATGTCAGAAAAAAGCCTTTCTGACTCGAATTTTTCTCTTTCCAACAATGTACACTTCTTTGGCAATTGGTTGGAAATTGGATGTAAAACAATCACAAAATATCAGAAAAAAGCCTTTCTGACTCGAATTTTTCTGAACATTTTTGGCGGTAAAAGTCCCATAGTTCCCTCAATTCTGCTCCGATTTCGCTGAAATTTTGATTAAAAGTTAGGTAAGACTCTCTTCTTTCCAACAATGTACACTTCTTTGGCAATTGGTTGGAAATTGGATGTGAAACAATCACAAAATGTCAGAAAAAAGCCTTTCTGACTCGAATTTTTCTGAACATTTTTGGCGGTAAAAGTCCCATAGTTCCCTCAATTCTGCTCCGATTTCGCTGAAACTTTCATTAAAAGTTAGATAAGACTCTCCTCTTTCCAACAATGTACACTTCTTTGGCAATTGGTTGGAAATTGGATGTAAAACAATCACAAAATGTCAGAAAAAAGCCTTTCTGACTCGAATTTTTCTGAACGTTTTTGGCGGTAAAAGTCCCATAGTTCCCTCAATTCTGCTCCGATTTCGCTGAAACTTTCATTAAAAGTTAGGTAAGACTCTCCTCTTTCCAACAATGTACACTTCTTTGGCAATTGGTTGGAAATTGGATGTGAAACAATCACAAAATGTCAGAAAAAAGCCTTTCTGACTCGAATTTTTCTGAACATTTTTGGCGGTAAAAGTCCCATAGTTCCCTCAATTCTGCTCCGATTTCGCTGAAACTTTCATTAAAAGTTAGGTAAGACTCTCCTCTTTTCAACAATGTACACTTCTTTGGCAATTGGTTGGAAATTGGGTGTAAAACAATCACAAAATATCAGAAAAAAGCCTTTCTGACTCGAATTTTTCTGAACATTTTTGGCGGTAAAAGTCCCATAGTTCCGTCAATTCTGCTCCGATTTCGCTGAAACTTTCATTATAAGTTAGGTAAGACTCTCCTTCTTTCCAACAATGTACACTTCTTTGGCAATTGGTTGGAAATTGGATGTAAAACAATCACAAAATGTCAGAAAAAAGCCTTTCTGACTCGAATTTTTCTGAACATTTTTGGCGGTAAAAGTCCCATAGTTCCCTCAATTCTGCTCCGATTTCGCTGAAGCTTTCATTAAAAGTTAGGTAAGACTCTCCTCTTTCCAACAATGTACACTTCTTTGGCAATTGGTTGGAAATTGGATGTGAAACAATCACAAAATGTCAGAAAAAAGCCTTTCTGACTCGAATTTTTCTGAACATTTTTGGCGGTAAAAGTCCCATAGTTCCCTCAATTCTGCTCCGATTTCGCTGAAGCTTTCATTAAAAGTTAGGTAAGACTCTTCTCTTTCCAACAATGTACACTCCTTTGGCAATTGGTTGGAAATTGGATGTAAAACAATCACAAAATTTCACAGAAAAGCCTTTCTGACTCGAATTTTCCTGAAACTTTTTTTGGCGGTAGAAGTCCCATAGTTCCCTCAATTCTGCTCCGATTTCGCTGAAACTTTCATTAAAAGTTAGGTAAGACTCTCCTCTTTCCAACAATGTACACTTCTTTGGGAATTGGTTGGAAATTGGATGTAAAACAATCACAAAATGTCACACAAAAGCCTTTCTGACTCGAATTTTCCTGAAACTTTTTTTGGCGGTAGAAGTCGCATAGTTCCCTCAATTCTGCTCCGATTTCGCTGAAACCTTCATTATAAGTTAGGTAAGACTCTCCTCTTTCCAACAATATGTACTTCTTTGGCGGTTGGTTGGAAATTGGATGTAAAACAATCACAAAATGTCAGAAAAAAGCCTTTCTGACTCGAATTTTTCTGAACATTTTTGGCGGTAAAAGTCCCATAGTTCCCTCACTTCTGCTCCGATTTCGCTGAAACTTTCATCAAAAGTTAGGTAAGACTCTCTTCTTTCCAACAATGTACACTTCTTTGGCAATTGGTTGGAAATTGGATGTGAAACAATCACAAAATGTCAGAAAAAAGCCTTTCTGACTCGAATTTTTCTGAACATTTTTGGCGGTAAATGTCCCATAGTTCCCTCAATTCTGCTCCGATTTCGCTGAAACTTTCATTAAAAGTTAGGTAAGACTCTCCTCTTTCCAACAATGTAGACTTCTTTGGCAGTTGGTTGGAAATTGGATGTGAAACAATCACAAAATGTCAGAAAAAGGCCTTTCTGACTCGAATTTTTCTGAACATTTTTGGCGGTAAAAGTCCCATAGTTCCCTCAATTCTGCTCCGATTTCGCTGAAACTTTCATTAAAAGTTAGGTAAGACCTTCCTCTTTTCAACAATGTACACTTCTTTGGCAATTGGTTGGAAATTGAATGTAAAACAATGACAAAATGTCAGAAAAAAGCCTTTCTGACTCGAATTTTTCTGAACATTTTTGGCGGTAAAAGTCCCATAGTTCCGTCAATTCTGCTTCGATTTCGCTGAAACTTTCATTATAAGTTAGGTAAGACTCTCCTTCTTTCCAACAATGTACACTTCTTTGGCAATGGGTTGGAAATTGGATGTAAAACAATCACAAAATGTCAGAAAAAAGCCTTTCTGACTCGAATTTTTCTGAACATTTTTGGCGGTAAAAGTCCCATAGTTCCCTCAATTCTGCTCCGATTTCGCTGAAGCTTTCATTAAAAGTTAGGTAAGACTCTTCTCTTTCCAACAATGTACACTTCTTTGGCAATTGGTTGGAAATTGGATGTGAAACAATCACAAAATGTCAGAAAAAAGCCTTTCTGACTCGAATTTTTCTGAACATTTTTGGCGGTAAAAGTCCCATAGTTCCCTCAATTCTGCTCCGATATCGCTGAAACTTTCATTATAAGTTAGGTAAGACTCTCCTCTTTCCAACAATGTACACTTCTTTGGCAATTGGTTGGAAATTGGATGTGAAACAATCACAAAATGTCAGAAAAAAGCCTTTCTGACTCGAATTTTTCTGAACATTTTTGGCGGTAAAAGTCGCATAGTTCCCTCAATTCTGCTTCGATTTCGCTGAATTCTTCATTATAAGTTAGGTAAGACTCTCCTCTTTCCAACAATATACACTTCTTTGGCGGTTGGTTGGAAATTGGGTGTAAAACAATCACAAAATGTCAGAAAAAAGCCTTTCTGACTCGAATTTTTCTGAACATTTTTGGCGGTAAAAGTCGCATAGTTCCCTTAATTCTGCTCCGATTTCGCTGAAACTTTCATTATAAGTTAGATAAGACTCTCCTCTTTCCAACAATGTACACTTCTTTGGCAATTGGTTGGAAATTGGATGTAAAACAATCAGAAAATGTCACATAAAAGCCTCATTGACTCGAATTTTTTTGAAACTTTCTTTGGCGGTAAAAGTCCCATAGTTCCCTCAATTCTGCTCCGATTTCGCTGAAACTTTCATTATAAGTTAGGTAAGACTCTCCTCTTTCCAACAATGTACACTCCTTTGGCAATTGGTTGGAAATTGGATGTAAAACAATCACAAAATGTCAGAAAAAAGCCTTTCTGACTCGAATTTTTCTGAACATTTTTGGCGGTAAAAGTCCCATAGTTCCCTCACTTCTGCTCCGATTTCGCTGAAACTTTCATTATAAGTTAGGTAAGACTCTCCTCTTTCCAACAATGTACACTTCTTTGGCAATTGGTTGGAAATTGAATGTAAAACAATCACAAAATGTCAGAAAAAAGCCTTTCTGACTCGAATTTTTCTGAACATTTTTGGCGGTAAAAGTCCCATAGTTCCCTCAGTTCTGCTCTGATTTCGCTGAAACTTTCATTAAAAGTTAGGTAAGACTCTCTTCTTTCCAACAATGTACACTTCTTTGGCAATTGGTTGGAAATTGGATGTAAAACAATCACAAAATGTCAGAAAAAAGCCTTTCTGACTCGAATTTTTCTGAACATTTTTGGCGGTAAAAGTCCCATAGTTCCCTCAATTCTGCTCCGATTTCGCTGAAACTTTCATTAAAAGTTAGATAAGACTCTCCTCTTTCCAACAATGTACACTTCTTTGGCAATTGGTTGGAAATTGGATGTAAAACAATCACAAAATGTCAGAAAAAAGCCTTTCTGACTCGAATTTTTCTGAACGTTTTTGGCGGTAAAAGTCCCATAGTTCCCTCAATTCTGCTCCGATTTCGCTGAAACTTTCATTAAAAGTTAGGTAAGACTCTCCTCTTTCCAACAATGTACACTTCTTTGGCAATTGGTTGGAAATTGGATGTAAAACAATCACAAAATATCAGAAAAAAGCCTTTCTGACTCGAATTTTTCTGAACATTTTTGGCGGTAAAAGTCCCATAGTTCCGTCAATTCTGCTCCGATTTCGCTGAAACTTTCATTATAAGTTAGGTAAGACTCTCCTTCTGTCCAACAATGTACACTTCTTTGGCAATTTGTTGGAAATTGGATGTAAAACAATCACAAAATGTCAGAAAAAAGCCTTTCTGACTCGAATTTTTCTGAACATTTTTGGCGGTAAAAGTCCCATAGTTCCCTCAATTCTCCTCCGATTTCGCTGAAACCTTCATTAAAAGTTAGGTAGGACTCTCCTCTTTCCAACAATGTACACTTCTTTGGCGGTTGGTTGGAAATTGGGTGTAAAACAATCACAAAATGTCAGAAAAAAGCCTTTCTGACTCGAATTTTTCTGAACATTTTTGGCGGTAAAAGTCGCATAGTTCCCTCAATTCTGCTCCGATTTCGCTGAAACTTTCATTAAAAGTTAGATAAGACTCTCCTCTTTCCAACAATGTACACTTCTTTGGCAATTGGTTGGAAATTGGATGTAAAACAATCAGAAAATGTCACATAAAAGCCTCATTGACTCGAATTTTTTTGAAACTTTCTTTGGCGGTAAAAGTCCCATAGTTCCCTCAATTCTGCTCCGATTTCGCTGAAACTTTCATTAAAAGTTAGGTAAGACTCTCCTCTTTCCAACAATGTACACTTCTTTGGCAATTGGTTGGAAATTGGATGTAAAACAATCACATAATGTCAGAAAAAAGCCTTTCTGACTCGAATTTTTCTGAACATTTTTGGCGGTAAAAGTCCCATAGTTCCCTCACTTCTGCTCCGATTTCGCTGAAACTTTCATTATAAGTTAGGTAAGACTCTCCTCTTTCCAACAATGTACACTTCTTTGGCAATTGGTTGGAAATTGAATGTAAAACAATCACAAAATGTCAGAAAAAAGCCTTTCTGACTCGAATTTTTCTCTTTCCAACAATGTACACTTCTTTGGCAATTGGTTGGAAATTGGATGTAAAACAATCACAAAATATCAGAAAAAAGCCTTTCTGACTCGAATTTTTCTGAACATTTTTGGCGGTAAAAGTCCCATAGTTCCCTCAATTCTGCTCCGATTTCGCTGAAATTTTGATTAAAAGTTAGGTAAGACTCTCTTCTTTCCAACAATGTACACTTCTTTGGCAATTGGTTGGAAATTGGATGTGAAACAATCACAAAATATCAGAAAAAAGCCTTTCTGACTCGAATTTTTCTGAACATTTTTGGCGGTAAAAGTCCCATAGTTCCCTCAATTCTGCTCCGATTTCGCTGAAACTTTCATTAAAAGTTAGATAAGACTCTCCTCTTTCCAACAATGTACACTTCTTTGGCAATTGGTTGGAAATTGGATGTAAAACAATCACAAAATGTCAGAAAAAAGCCTTTCTGACTCGAATTTTTCTGAACGTTTTTGGCGGTAAAAGTCCCATAGTTCCCTCAATTCTGCTCCGATTTCGCTGAAACTTTCATTAAAAGTTAGGTAAGACTCTCCTCTTTCCAACAATGTACACTTCTTTGGCAATTGGTTGGAAATTGGATGTGAAACAATCACAAAATGTCAGAAAAAAGCCTTTCTGACTCGAATTTTTCTGAACATTTTTGGCGGTAAAAGTCCCATAGTTCCCTCAATTCTGCTCCGATTTCGCTGAAACTTTCATTAGAAGTTAGGTAAGACTCTCCTCTTTTCAACAGTGTACACTTCTTTGGCAATTGGTTGGAAATTGGGTGTAAAACAATCACAAAATATCAGAAAAAAGCCTTTCTGACTCGAATTTTTCTGAACATTTTTGGCGGTAAAAGTCCCATAGTTCCGTCAATTCTGCTCCGATTTCGCTGAAACTTTCATTATAAGTTAGGTAAGACTCTCCTTCTTTCCAACAATGTACACTTCTTTGGCAATTGGTTGGAAATTGGATGTAAAACAATCACAAAATGTCAGAAAAAAGCCTTTCTGACTCGAATTTTTCTGAACATTTTTGGCGGTAAAAGTCCCATAGTTCCCTCAATTCTGCTCCGATTTCGCTGAAGCTTTCATTAAAAGTTAGGTAAGACTCTCCTCTTTCCAACAATGTACACTTCTTTGGCAATTGGTTGGAAATTGGATGTGAAACAATCACAAAATGTCAGAAAAAAGCCTTTCTGACTCGAATTTTTCTGAACATTTTTGGCGGTAAAAGTCCCATAGTTCCCTCAATTCTGCTCCGATTTCGCTGAAGCTTTCATTAAAAGTTAGGTAAGACTCTTCTCTTTCCAACAATGTACACTCCTTTGGCAATTGGTTGGAAATTGGATGTAAAACAATCACAAAATTTCACAGAAAAGCCTTTCTGACTCGAATTTTCCTGAAACTTTTTTTGGCGGTAGAAGTCCCATAGTTCCCTCAATTCTGCTCCGATTTCGCTGAAACTTTCATTAAAAGTTAGGTAAGACTCTCCTCTTTCCAACAATGTACACTTCTTTGGCAATTGGTTGGAAATTGGATGTAAAACAATCACAAAATGTCACACAAAAGCCTTTCTGACTCGAATTTTCCTGAAACTTTTTTTGGCGGTAGAAGTCGCATAGTTCCCTCAATTCTGCTCCGATTTCGCTGAAACCTTCATTATAAGTTAGGTAAGACTCTCCTCTTTCCAACAATATGTACTTCTTTGGCGGTTGGTTGGAAATTGGATGTAAAACAATCACAAAATGTCAGAAAAAAGCCTTTCTGACTCGAATTTTTCTGAACATTTTTGGCGGTAAAAGTCCCATAGTTCCCTCACTTCTGCTCCGATTTCGCTGAAACTTTCATCAAAAGTTAGGTAAGACTCTCTTCTTTCCAACAATGTACACTTCTTTGGCAATTGGTTGGAAATTGGATGTGAAACAATCACAAAATGTCAGAAAAAAGCCTTTCTGACTCGAATTTTTCTGAACATTTTTGGCGGTAAATGTCCCATAGTTCCCTCAATTCTGCTCCGATTTCGCTGAAACTTTCATTAAAAGTTAGGTAAGACTCTCCTCTTTCCAACAATGTAGACTTCTTTGGCAGCTGGTTGGAAATTGGATGTGAAACAATCACAAAATGTCAGAAAAAGGCCTTTCTGACTCGAATTTTTCTGAACATTTTTGGCGGTAAAAGTCCCATAGTTCCCTCAATTCTGCTCCGATTTCGCTGAAACTTTCATTAAAAGTTAGGTAAGACTCTCCTCTTTTCAACAATGTACACTTCTTTGGCAATTGGTTGGAAATTGAATGTAAAACAATGACAAAATGTCAGAAAAAAGCCTTTCTGACTCGAATTTTTCTGAACATTTTTGGCGGTAAAAGTCCCATAGTTCCGTCAATTCTGCTCCGATTTCGCTGAAACTTTCATTATAAGTTAGGTAAGACTCTCCTTCTTTCCAACAATGTACACTTCTTTGGCAATGGGTTGGAAATTGGATGTAAAACAATCACAAAATGTCAGAAAAAAGCCTTTCTGACTCGAATTTTTCTGAACATTTTTGGCGGTAAAAGTCCCATAGTTCCCTCAATTCTGCTCCGATTTCGCTGAAGCTTTCATTAAAAGTTAGGTAAGACTCTTCTCTTTCCAACAATGTACACTTCTTTGGCAATTGGTTGGAAATTGGATGTGAAACAATCACAAAATGTCAGAAAAAAGCCTTTCTGACTCGAATTTTTCTGAACATTTTTGGCGGTAAAAGTCCCATAGTTCCCTCAATTCTGCTCCGATATCGCTGAAACTTTCATTATAAGTTAGGTAAGACTCTCCTCTTTCCAACAATGTACACTTCTTTGGCAATTGGTTGGAAATTGGATGTGAAACAATCACAAAATGTCAGAAAAAAGCCTTTCTGACTCGAATTTTTCTGAACATTTTTGGCGGTAAAAGTCGCATAGTTCCCTCAATTCTGCTTCGATTTCGCTGAATTCTTCATTATAAGTTAGGTAAGACTCTCCTCTTTCCAACAATATACACTTCTTTGGCGGTTGGTTGGAAATTGGGTGTAAAACAATCACAAAATGTCAGAAAAAAGCCTTTCTGACTCGAATTTTTCTGAACATTTTTGGCGGTAAAAGTCGCATAGTTCCCTCAATTCTGCTCCGATTTCGCTGAAACTTTCATTATAAGTTAGATAAGACTCTCCTCTTTCCAACAATGTACACTTCTTTGGCAATTGGTTGGAAATTGGATGTAAAACAATCAGAAAATGTCACATAAAAGCCTCATTGACTCGAATTTTTTTGAAACTTTCTTTGGCGGTAAAAGTCCCATAGTTCCCTCAATTCTGCTCCGATTTCGCTGAAACTTTCATTATAAGTTAGGTAAGACTCTCCTCTTTCCAACAATGTACACTTCTTTGGCAATTGGTTGGAAATTGAATGTAAAACAATCACAAAATGTCAGAAAAAAGCCTTTCTGACTCGAATTTTTCTGAACATTTTTGGCGGTAAAAGTCCCATAGTTCCCTCAGTTCTGCTCTGATTTCGCTGAAACTTTCATTAAAAGTTAGGTAAGACTCTCTTCTTTCCAACAATGTACACTTCTTTGGCAATTGGTTGGAAATTGGATGTAAAACAATCACAAAATGTCAGAAAAAAGCCTTTCTGACTCGAATTTTTCTGAACATTTTTGGCGGTAAAAGTCCCATAGTTCCCTCAATTCTGCTCCGATTTCGCTGAAACTTTCATTAAAAGTTAGATAAGACTCTCCTCTTTCCAACAATGTACACTTCTTTGGCAATTGGTTGGAAATTGGATGTAAAACAATCACAAAATGTCAGAAAAAAGCCTTTCTGACTCGAATTTTTCTGAACGTTTTTGGCGGTAAAAGTCCCATAGTTCCCTCAATTCTGCTCCGATTTCGCTGAAACTTTCATTAAAAGTTAGGTAAGACTCTCCTCTTTCCAACAATGTACACTTCTTTGGCAATTGGTTGGAAATTGGATGTAAAACAATCACAAAATATCAGAAAAAAGCCTTTCTGACTCGAATTTTTCTGAACATTTTTGGCGGTAAAAGTCCCATAGTTCCGTCAATTCTGCTCCGATTTCGCTGAAACTTTCATTATAAGTTAGGTAAGACTCTCCTTCTTTCCAACAATGTACACTTCTTTGGCAATTTGTTGGAAATTGGATGTAAAACAATCACAAAATGTCAGAAAAAAGCCTTTCTGACTCGAATTTTTCTGAACATTTTTGGCGGTAAAAGTCCCATAGTTCCCTCAATTCTCCTCCGATTTCGCTGAAACCTTCATTAAAAGTTAGGTAGGACTCTCCTCTTTCCAACAATGTACACTTCTTTGGCGGTTGGTTGGAAATTGGGTGTAAAACAATCACAAAATGTCAGAAAAAAGCCTTTCTGACTCGAATTTTTCTGAACATTTTTGGCGGTAAAAGTCCCATAGTTCCCTCAGTTCTGCTCTGATTTCGCTGAAACTTTCATTAAAAGTTAGGTAAGACTCTCTTCTTTCCAACAATGTACACTTCTTTGGCAATTGGTTGGAAATTGGATGTAAAACAATCACAAAATGTCAGAAAAAAGCCTTTCTGACTCGAATTTTTCTGAACATTTTTGGCGGTAAAAGTCCCATAGTTCCCTCAATTCTGCTCCGATTTCGCTGAAACTTTCATTATAAGTTAGGTAAGACTCTCCTTCTTTCCAACAATGTACACTTCTTTGGCAATTGGTTGGAAATTGGATGTAAAACAATCACAAAATGTCAGAAAAAAGCCTTTCTGACTCGAATTTTTCTGAACATTTTTGGCGGTAAAAGTCCCATAGTTCCCTCAATTCTGCTCCGATTTCGCTGAAGCTTTCATTAAAAGTTAGGTAAGACTCTCCTCTTTCCAACAATGTACACTTCTTTGGCAATTGGTTGGAAATTGGATGTGAAACAATCACAAAATGTCAGAAAAAAGCCTTTCTGACTCGAATTTTTCTGAACATTTTTGGCGGTAAAAGTCCCATAGTTCCCTCAATTCTGCTCCGATTTCGCTGAAGCTTTCATTAAAAGTTAGGTAAGACTCTTCTCTTTCCAACAATGTACACTCCTTTGGCAATTGGTTGGAAATTGGATGTAAAACAATCACAAAATGTCACAGAAAAGCCTTTCTGACTCGAATTTTCCTGAAACTTTTTTTGGCGGTAGAAGTCCCATAGTTCCCTCAATTCTGCTCCGATTTCGCTGAAACTTTCATTAAAAGTTAGGTAAGACTCTCCTCTTTCCAACAATGTACACTTCTTTGGGAATTGGTTGGAAATTGGATGTAAAACAATCACAAAATGTCACACAAAAGCCTTTCTGACTCGAATTTTCCTGAAACTTTTTTTGGCGGTAGAAGTCGCATAGTTCCCTCAATTCTGCTCCGATTTCGCTGAAACCTTCATTATAAGTTAGGTAAGACTCTCCTCTTTCCAACAATATGTACTTCTTTGGCGGTTGGTTGGAAATTGGATGTAAAACAATCACAAAATGTCAGAAAAAAGCCTTTCTGACTCGAATTTTTCTGAACATTTTTGGCGGTAAAAGTCCCATAGTTCCCTCAATTCTGCTCCGATTTCGCTGAAACTTTCATCAAAAGTTAGGTAAGACTCTCTTCTTTCCAACAATGTACACTTCTTTGGCAATTGGTTGGAAATTGGATGTGAAACAATCACAAAATGTCAGAAAAAAGCCTTTCTGACTCGAATTTTTCTGAACATTTTTGGCGGTAAATGTCCCATAGTTCCCTCAATTCTGCTCCGATTTCGCTGAAACTTTCATTAAAAGTTAGGTAAGACTCTCCTCTTTCCAACAATGTACACTTCTTTGGCAATTGGTTGGAAATTGGATGTGAAACAATCACAAAATGTCAGAAAAAAGCCTTTCTGACTCGAATTTTTCTGAACATTTTTGGCGGTAAAAGTCCCATAGTTCCCTCAGTTCTGCTCTGATTTCGCTGAAGCTTTCATTAAAAGTTAGGTAAGACTCTCTTCTTTCCAACAATGTACACTTCTTTGGCAATTGGTTGGAAATTGGATGTAAAACAATCACAAAATGTCAGAAAAAAGCCTTTCTGACTCGAATTTTTCTGAACATTTTTGGCGGTAAAAGTCCCATAGTTCCCTCAATTCTGCTCCGATTTCGCTGAAACTTTCATTATAAGTTAGGTAAGACTCTCCTTCTTTCCAACAATGTACACTTCTTTGGCAATTGGTTGGAAATTGGATGTAAAACAATCACAAAATGTCAGAAAAAAGCCTTTCTGACTCGAATTTTTCTGAACATTTTTGGCGGTAAAAGTCCCATAGTTCCCTCAATTCTGCTCCGATTTCGCTGAAGCTTTCATTAAAAGTTAGGTAAGACTCTCCTCTTTCCAACAATGTACACTTCTTTGGCAATTGGTTGGAAATTGGATGTGAAACAATCACAAAATGTCAGAAAAAAGCCTTTCTGACTCGAATTTTTCTGAACATTTTTGGCGGTAAAAGTCCCATAGTTCCCTCAATTCTGCTCCGATTTCGCTGAAGCTTTCATTAAAAGTTAGGTAAGACTCTTCTCTTTCCAACAATGTACACTCCTTTGGCAATTGGTTGGAAATTGGATGTAAAACAATCACAAAATGTCACAGAAAAGCCTTTCTGACTCGAATTTTCCTGAAACTTTTTTTGGCGGTAGAAGTCCCATAGTTCCCTCAATTCTGCTCCGATTTCGCTGAAACTTTCATTAAAAGTTAGGTAAGACTCTCCTCTTTCCAACAATGTACACTTCTTTGGCAATTGGTTGGAAATTGGATGTAAAACAATCACAAAATGTCACACAAAAGCCTTTCTGACTCGAATTTTCCTGAAACTTTTTTTGGCGGTAGAAGTCGCATAGTTCCCTCAATTCTGCTCCGATTTCGCTGAAACCTTCATTATAAGTTAGGTAAGACTCTCCTCTTTCCAACAATATGTACTTCTTTGGCGGTTGGTTGGAAATTGGATGTAAAACAATCACAAAATGTCAGAAAAAAGCCTTTCTGACTCGAATTTTTCTGAACATTTTTGGCGGTAAAAGTCCCATAGTTCCCTCACTTCTGCTCCGATTTCGCTGAAACTTTCATCAAAAGTTAGGTAAGACTCTCTTCTTTCCAACAATGTACACTTCTTTGGCAATTGGTTGGAAATTGGATGTAAAACAATCAGAAAATGTCACATAAAAGCCTCATTGACTCGAATTTTTTTGAAACTTTCTTTGGCGGTAAAAGTCCCATAGTTCCCTCAATTCTGCTCCGATTTCGCTGAAACTTTCATTAAAAGTTAGGTAAGACTCTCCTCTTTCCAACAATGTACACTTCTTTGGCAATTGGTTGGAAATTGGATGTAAAACAATCACATAATGTCAGAAAAAAGCCTTTCTGACTCGAATTTTTCTGAACATTTTTGGCGGTAAAAGTCCCATAGTTCCCTCACTTCTGCTCCGATTTCGCTGAAACTTTCATTATAAGTTAGGTAAGACTCTCCTCTTTCCAACAATGTACACTTCTTTGGCAATTGGTTGGAAATTGAATGTAAAACAATCACAAAATGTCAGAAAAAAGCCTTTCTGACTCGAATTTTTCTCTTTCCAACAATGTACACTTCTTTGGCAATTGGTTGGAAATTGGATGTAAAACAATCACAAAATATCAGAAAAAAGCCTTTCTGACTCGAATTTTTCTGAACATTTTTGGCGGTAAAAGTCCCATAGTTCCCTCAATTCTGCTCCGATTTCGCTGAAATTTTGATTAAAAGTTAGGTAAGACTCTCTTCTTTCCAACAATGTACACTTCTTTGGCAATTGGTTGGAAATTGGATGTGAAACAATCACAAAATATCAGAAAAAAGCCTTTCTGACTCGAATTTTTCTGAACATTTTTGGCGGTAAAAGTCCCATAGTTCCCTCAATTCTGCTCCGATTTCGCTGAAACTTTCATTAAAAGTTAGATAAGACTCTCCTCTTTCCAACAATGTACACTTCTTTGGCAATTGGTTGGAAATTGGATGTAAAACAATCACAAAATGTCAGAAAAAAGCCTTTCTGACTCGAATTTTTCTGAACGTTTTTGGCGGTAAAAGTCCCATAGTTCCCTCAATTCTGCTCCGATTTCGCTGAAACTTTCATTAAAAGTTAGGTAAGACTCTCCTCTTTCCAACAATGTACACTTCTTTGGCAATTGGTTGGAAATTGGATGTGAAACAATCACAAAATGTCAGAAAAAAGCCTTTCTGACTCGAATTTTTCTGAACATTTTTGGCGGTAAAAGTCCCATAGTTCCCTCAATTCTGCTCCGATTTCGCTGAAACTTTCATTAGAAGTTAGGTAAGACTCTCCTCTTTTCAACAGTGTACACTTCTTTGGCAATTGGTTGGAAATTGGGTGTAAAACAATCACAAAATATCAGAAAAAAGCCTTTCTGACTCGAATTTTTCTGAACATTTTTGGCGGTAAAAGTCCCATAGTTCCGTCAATTCTGCTCCGATTTCGCTGAAACTTTCATTATAAGTTAGGTAAGACTCTCCTTCTTTCCAACAATGTACACTTCTTTGGCAATTGGTTGGAAATTGGATGTAAAACAATCACAAAATGTCAGAAAAAAGCCTTTCTGACTCGAATTTTTCTGAACATTTTTGGCGGTAAAAGTCCCATAGTTCCCTCAATTCTGCTCCGATTTCGCTGAAGCTTTCATTAAAAGTTAGGTAAGACTCTCCTCTTTCCAACAATGTACACTTCTTTGGCAATTGGTTGGAAATTGGATGTGAAACAATCACAAAATGTCAGAAAAAAGCCTTTCTGACTCGAATTTTTCTGAACATTTTTGGCGGTAAAAGTCCCATAGTTCCCTCAATTCTGCTCCGATTTCGCTGAAGCTTTCATTAAAAGTTAGGTAAGACTCTTCTCTTTCCAACAATGTACACTCCTTTGGCAATTGGTTGGAAATTGGATGTAAAACAATCACAAAATTTCACAGAAAAGCCTTTCTGACTCGAATTTTCCTGAAACTTTTTTTGGCGGTAGAAGTCCCATAGTTCCCTCAATTCTGCTCCGATTTCGCTGAAACTTTCATTAAAAGTTAGGTAAGACTCTCCTCTTTCCAACAATGTACACTTCTTTGGCAATTGGTTGGAAATTGGATGTAAAACAATCACAAAATGTCACACAAAAGCCTTTCTGACTCGAATTTTCCTGAAACTTTTTTTGGCGGTAGAAGTCGCATAGTTCCCTCAATTCTGCTCCGATTTCGCTGAAACCTTCATTATAAGTTAGGTAAGACTCTCCTCTTTCCAACAATATGTACTTCTTTGGCGGTTGGTTGGAAATTGGATGTAAAACAATCACAAAATGTCAGAAAAAAGCCTTTCTGACTCGAATTTTTCTGAACATTTTTGGCGGTAAAAGTCCCATAGTTCCCTCACTTCTGCTCCGATTTCGCTGAAACTTTCATCAAAAGTTAGGTAAGACTCTCTTCTTTCCAACAATGTACACTTCTTTGGCAATTGGTTGGAAATTGGATGTGAAACAATCACAAAATGTCAGAAAAAAGCCTTTCTGACTCGAATTTTTCTGAACATTTTTGGCGGTAAATGTCCCATAGTTCCCTCAATTCTGCTCCGATTTCGCTGAAACTTTCATTAAAAGTTAGGTAAGACTCTCCTCTTTCCAACAATGTAGACTTCTTTGGCAGTTGGTTGGAAATTGGATGTGAAACAATCACAAAATGTCAGAAAAAGGCCTTTCTGACTCGAATTTTTCTGAACATTTTTGGCGGTAAAAGTCCCATAGTTCCCTCAATTCTGCTCCGATTTCGCTGAAACTTTCATTAAAAGTTAGGTAAGACTCTCCTCTTTTCAACAATGTACACTTCTTTGGCAATGGGTTGGAAATTGAATGTAAAACAATGACAAAATGTCAGAAAAAAGCCTTTCTGACTCGAATTTTTCTGAACATTTTTGGCGGTAAAAGTCCCATAGTTCCGTCAATTCTGCTCCGATTTCGCTGAAACTTTCATTATAAGTTAGGTAAGACTCTCCTTCTTTCCAACAATGTACACTTCTTTGGCAATGGGTTGGAAATTGGATGTAAAACAATCACAAAATGTCAGAAAAAAGCCTTTCTGACTCGAATTTTTCTGAACATTTTTGGCGGTAAAAGTCCCATAGTTCCCTCAATTCTGCTCCGATTTCGCTGAAGCTTTCATTAAAAGTTAGGTAAGACTCTTCTCTTTCCAACAATGTACACTTCTTTGGCAATTGGTTGGAAATTGGATGTGAAACAATCACAAAATGTCAGAAAAAAGCCTTTCTGACTCGAATTTTTCTGAACATTTTTGGCGGTAAAAGTCCCATAGTTCCCTCAATTCTGCTCCGATATCGCTGAAACTTTCATTATAAGTTAGGTAAGACTCTCCTCTTTCCAACAATGTACACTTCTTTGGCAATTGGTTGGAAATTGGATGTGAAACAATCACAAAATGTCAGAAAAAAGCCTTTCTGACTCGAATTTTTCTGAACATTTTTGGCGGTAAAAGTCGCATAGTTCCCTCAATTCTGCTTCGATTTCGCTGAATTCTTCATTATAAGTTAGGTAAGACTCTCCTCTTTCCAACAATATACACTTCTTTGGCGGTTGGTTGGAAATTGGGTGTAAAACAATCACAAAATGTCAGAAAAAAGCCTTTCTGACTCGAATTTTTCTGAACATTTTTGGCGGTAAAAGTCGCATAGTTCCCTCAATTCTGCTCCGATTTCGCTGAAACTTTCATTATAAGTTAGATAAGACTCTCCTCTTTCCAACAATGTACACTTCTTTGGCAATTGGTTGGAAATTGGATGTAAAACAATCAGAAAATGTCACATAAAAGCCTCATTGACTCGAATTTTTTTGAAACTTTCTTTGGCGGTAAAAGTCCCATAGTTCCCTCAATTCTGCTCCGATTTCGCTGAAACTTTCATTATAAGTTAGGTAAGACTCTCCTCTTTCCAACAATGTACACTTCTTTGGCAATTGGTTGGAAATTGGATGTAAAACAATCACAAAATGTCAGAAAAAAGCCTTTCTGACTCGAATTTTTCTGAACGTTTTTGGCGGTAAAAGTCCCATAGTTCCCTCAATTCTGCTCCGATTTCGCTGAAACTTTCATTAAAAGTTAGGTAAGACTCTCCTCTTTCCAACAATGTACACTTCTTTGGCAATTGGTTGGAAATTGGATGTAAAACAATCACAAAATATCAGAAAAAAGCCTTTCTGACTCGAATTTTTCTGAACATTTTTGGCGGTAAAAGTCCCATAGTTCCGTCAATTCTGCTCCGATTTCGCTGAAACTTTCATTATAAGTTAGGTAAGACTCTCCTTCTTTCCAACAATGTACACTTCTTTGGCAATTTGTTGGAAATTGGATGTAAAACAATCACAAAATGTCAGAAAAAAGCCTTTCTGACTCGAATTTTTCTGAACATTTTTGGCGGTAAAAGTCCCATAGTTCCCTCAATTCTCCTCCGATTTCGCTGAAACCTTCATTAAAAGTTAGGTAGGACTCTCCTCTTTCCAACAATGTACACTTCTTTGGCGGTTGGTTGGAAATTGGGTGTAAAACAATCACAAAATGTCAGAAAAAAGCCTTTCTGACTCGAATTTTTCTGAACATTTTTGGCGGTAAAAGTCCCATAGTTCCCTCAGTTCTGCTCTGATTTCGCTGAAACTTTCATTAAAAGTTAGGTAAGACTCTCTTCTTTCCAACAATGTACACTTCTTTGGCAATTGGTTGGAAATTGGATGTAAAACAATCACAAAATGTCAGAAAAAAGCCTTTCTGACTCGAATTTTTCTGAACATTTTTGGCGGTAAAAGTCCCATAGTTCCCTCAATTCTGCTCCGATTTCGCTGAAACTTTCATTATAAGTTAGGTAAGACTCTCCTTCTTTCCAACAATGTACACTTCTTTGGCAATTGGTTGGAAATTGGATGTAAAACAATCACAAAATGTCAGAAAAAAGCCTTTCTGACTCGAATTTTTCTGAACATTTTTGGCGGTAAAAGTCCCATAGTTCCCTCAATTCTGCTCCGATTTCGCTGAAGCTTTCATTAAAAGTTAGGTAAGACTCTCCTCTTTCCAACAATGTACACTTCTTTGGCAATTGGTTGGAAATTGGATGTGAAACAATCACAAAATGTCAGAAAAAAGCCTTTCTGACTCGAATTTTTCTGAACATTTTTGGCGGTAAAAGTCCCATAGTTCCCTCAATTCTGCTCCGATTTCGCTGAAGCTTTCATTAAAAGTTAGGTAAGACTCTTCTCTTTCCAACAATGTACACTCCTTTGGCAATTGGTTGGAAATTGGATGTAAAACAATCACAAAATGTCACAGAAAAGCCTTTCTGACTCGAATTTTCCTGAAACTTTTTTTGGCGGTAGAAGTCCCATAGTTCCCTCAATTCTGCTCCGATTTCGCTGAAACTTTCATTAAAAGTTAGGTAAGACTCTCCTCTTTCCAACAATGTACACTTCTTTGGGAATTGGTTGGAAATTGGATGTAAAACAATCACAAAATGTCACACAAAAGCCTTTCTGACTCGAATTTTCCTGAAACTTTTTTTGGCGGTAGAAGTCGCATAGTTCCCTCAATTCTGCTCCGATTTCGCTGAAACCTTCATTATAAGTTAGGTAAGACTCTCCTCTTTCCAACAATATGTACTTCTTTGGCGGTTGGTTGGAAATTGGATGTAAAACAATCACAAAATGTCAGAAAAAAGCCTTTCTGACTCGAATTTTTCTGAACATTTTTGGCGGTAAAAGTCCCATAGTTCCCTCAATTCTGCTCCGATTTCGCTGAAACTTTCATCAAAAGTTAGGTAAGACTCTCTTCTTTCCAACAATGTACACTTCTTTGGCAATTGGTTGGAAATTGGATGTGAAACAATCACAAAATGTCAGAAAAAAGCCTTTCTGACTCGAATTTTTCTGAACATTTTTGGCGGTAAATGTCCCATAGTTCCCTCAATTCTGCTCCGATTTCGCTGAAACTTTCATTAAAAGTTAGGTAAGACTCTCCTCTTTCCAACAATGTACACTTCTTTGGCAATTGGTTGGAAATTGGATGTGAAACAATCACAAAATGTCAGAAAAAAGCCTTTCTGACTCGAATTTTTCTGAACATTTTTGGCGGTAAAAGTCCCATAGTTCCCTCAGTTCTGCTCTGATTTCGCTGAAGCTTTCATTAAAAGTTAGGTAAGACTCTCTTCTTTCCAACAATGTACACTTCTTTGGCAATTGGTTGGAAATTGAATGTAAAACAATCACAAAATGTCAGAAAAAAGCCTTTCTGACTCGAATTTTTCTGAACATTTTTGGCGGTAAAAGTCCCATAGTTCCCTCAATTCTGCTCCGATTTCGCTGAAACTTTCATTATAAGTTAGGTAAGACTCTCCTTCTTTCCAACAATGTACACTTCTTTGGCAATTGGTTGGAAATTGGATGTAAAACAATCACAAAATGTCAGAAAAAAGCCTTTCTGACTCGAATTTTTCTGAACATTTTTGGCGGTAAAAGTCCCATAGTTCCCTCAATTCTGCTCCGATTTCGCTGAAGCTTTCATTAAAAGTTAGGTAAGACTCTCCTCTTTCCAACAATGTACACTTCTTTGGCAATTGGTTGGAAATTGGATGTGAAACAATCACAAAATGTCAGAAAAAAGCCTTTCTGACTCGAATTTTTCTGAACATTTTTGGCGGTAAAAGTCCCATAGTTCCCTCAATTCTGCTCCGATTTCGCTGAAGCTTTCATTAAAAGTTAGGTAAGACTCTTCTCTTTCCAACAATGTACACTCCTTTGGCAATTGGTTGGAAATTGGATGTAAAACAATCACAAAATGTCACAGAAAAGCCTTTCTGACTCGAATTTTCCTGAAACTTTTTTTGGCGGTAGAAGTCCCATAGTTCCCTCAATTCTGCTCCGATTTCGCTGAAACTTTCATTAAAAGTTAGGTAAGACTCTCCTCTTTCCAACAATGTACACTTCTTTGGCAATTGGTTGGAAATTGGATGTAAAACAATCACAAAATGTCACACAAAAGCCTTTCTGACTCGAATTTTCCTGAAACTTTTTTTGGCGGTAGAAGTCGCATAGTTCCCTCAATTCTGCTCCGATTTCGCTGAAACCTTCATTATAAGTTAGGTAAGACTCTCCTCTTTCCAACAATATGTACTTCTTTGGCGGTTGGTTGGAAATTGGATGTAAAACAATCACAAAATGTCAGAAAAAAGCCTTTCTGACTCGAATTTTTCTGAACATTTTTGGCGGTAAAAGTCCCATAGTTCCCTCACTTCTGCTCCGATTTCGCTGAAACTTTCATCAAAAGTTAGGTAAGACTCTCTTCTTTCCAACAATGTACACTTCTTTGGCAATTGGTTGGAAATTGGATGTGAAACAATCACAAAATGTCAGAAAAAAGCCTTTCTGACTCGAATTTTTCTGAACATTTTTGGCGGTAAATGTCCCATAGTTCCCTCAATTCTGCTCCGATTTCGCTGAAACTTTCATTAAAAGTTAGGTAAGACTCTCCTCTTTCCAACAATGTACACTTCTTTGGCAGTTGGTTGGAAATTGGATGTGAAACAATCACAAAATGTCAGAAAAAAGCCTTTCTGACTCGAATTTTTCTGAACATTTTTGGCGGTAAAAGTCCCATAGTTCCCTCAATTCTGCTCCGATTTCGCTGAAACTTTCATTAAAAGTTAGGTAAGACTCTCCTCTTTTCAACAATGTACACTTCTTTGGCAATTGGTTGGAAATTGAATGTAAAACAATGACAAAATGTCAGAAAAAAGCCTTTCTGACTCGAATTTTTCTGAACATTTTTGGCGGTAAAAGTCCCATAGTTCCGTCAATTCTGCTCCGATTTCGCTGAAACTTTCATTATAAGTTAGGTAAGACTCTCCTTCTTTCCAACAATGTACACTTCTTTGGCAATGGGTTGGAAATTGGATGTAAAACAATCACAAAATGTCAGAAAAAAGCCTTTCTGACTCGAATTTTTCTGAACATTTTTGGCGGTAAAAGTCCCATAGTTCCCTCAATTCTGCTCCGATTTCGCTGAAGCTTTCATTAAAAGTTAGGTACGACTCTTCTCTTTCCAACAATGTACACTTCTTTGGGAATTGGTTGGAAATTGGATGTGAAACAATCACAAAATGTCAGAAAAAAGCCTTTCTGACTCGAATTTTTCTGAACATTTTTGGCGGTAAAAGTCCCATAGTTCCCTCAATTCTGCTCCGATATCGCTGAAACTTTCATTATAAGTTAGGTAAGACTCTCCTCTTTCCAACAATGTACACTCCTTTGGCAATTGGTTGGAAATTGGATGTAAAACAATCACAAAATGTCAGAAAAAAGCCTTTCTGACTCGAATTTTTCTGAACATTTTTGGCGGTAAAAGTCCCATAGTTCCCTCAATTCTGCTCCGATTTCGCTGAAACTTTCATTAAAAGTTAGGTAAGACTCTCCTCTTTCCAACAATGTACACTTCTTTGGGAATTGGTTGGAAATTGGATGTAAAACAATCACAAAATGTCACACAAAAGCCTTTCTGACTCGAATTTTCCTGAAACTTTTTTTGGCGGTAGAAGTCCCATAGTTCCCTCAATTCTGCTCCGATTTCGCTGAAACTTTCATTAAAAGTTAGATAAGACTCTCTTCTTTCCAACAATGTACACTTCTTTGGCAATTGGTTGGAAATTGGATGTGAAACAATCACAAAATGTCAGAAAAAAGCCTTTCTGACTCGAATTTTTCTGAACATTTTTGGCGGTAAAAGTCGCATAGTTCCCTCAATTCTGCTTCGATTTCGCTGAAACCTTCATTATAAGTTAGGTAAGACTCTCCTCTTTCCAACAATATACACTTCTTTGGCAATGGGTTGGAAATTGGATGTAAAACAATCACAAAATGTCAGAAAAAAGCCTTTCTGACTCGAATTTTTCTGAACATTTTTGGCGGTAAAAGTCCCATAGTTCCCTCAATTCTGCTCCGATTTCGCTGAAGCTTTCATTAAAAGTTAGGTAAGACTCTTCTCTTTCCAACAATGTACACTTCTTTGGCAATTGGTTGGAAATTGGATGTGAAACAATCACAAAATGTCAGAAAAAAGCCTTTCTGACTCGAATTTTTCTGAACATTTTTGGCGGTAAAAGTCCCATAGTTCCCTCAATTCTGCTCCGATATCGCTGAAACTTTCATTATAAGTTAGGTAAGACTCTCCTCTTTCCAACAATGTACACTCCTTTGGCAATTGGTTGGAAATTGGATGTAAAACAATCACAAAATGTCAGAAAAAAGCCTTTCTGACTCGAATTTTTCTGAACATTTTTGGCGGTAAAAGTCCCATAGTTCCCTCAATTCTGCTCCGATTTCGCTGAAACTTTCATTAAAAGTTAGGTAAGACTCTCCTCTTTCCAACAATGTACACTTCTTTGGGAATTGGTTGGAAATTGGATGTAAAACAATCACAAAATGTCACACAAAAGCCTTTCTGACTCGAATTTTCCTGAAACTTTTTTTGGCGGTAGAAGTCCCATAGTTCCCTCAATTCTGCTCCGATTTCGCTGAAACTTTCATTAAAAGTTAGATAAGACTCTCTTCTTTCCAACAATGTACACTTCTTTGGCAATTGGTTGGAAATTGGATGTGAAACAATCACAAAATGTCAGAAAAAAGCCTTTCTGACTCGAATTTTTCTGAACATTTTTGGCGGTAAAAGTCGCATAGTTCCCTCAATTCTGCTTCGATTTCGCTGAAACCTTCATTATAAGTTAGGTAAGACTCTCCTCTTTCCAACAATATACACTTCTTTGGCGGTTGGTTGGAAATTGGGTGTAAAACAATCACAAAATGTCAGAAAAAAGCCTTTCTGACTCGAATTTTCCTGAAACTTTTTTTGGCGGTAGAAGTCCCATAGTTCCCTCAATTCTGCTCCGATTTCGCTGAAACTTTCATTAAAAGTTAGATAAGACTCTCCTCTTTCCAACAATGTACACCTCTTTGGCAATTGGTTGGAAATTGGATGTAAAACAATCAGAAAATGTCACATAAAAGCCTCATTGACTCGAATTTTTTTGAAACTTTCTTTGGCGGTAAAAGTCCCATAGTTCCCTCAATTCTGCTCCGATTTCGCTGAAACTTTCATTATAAGTTAGGTAAGACTCTCCTCTTTCCAACAATGTACACTCCTTTGGCAATTGGTTGGAAATTGGATGTAAAACAATCATAAAATGTCAGAAAAAAGCCTTTCTGACTCGAATTTTTCTGAACATTTTTGGCGGTAAAAGTCCCATAGTTCCCTCACTTCTGCTCCGATTTCGCTGAAACTTTCATTATAAGTTAGGTAAGACTCTCCTCTTTCCAACAATGTACACTTCTTTGGCAATTGGTTGGAAATTGAATGTAAAACAATCACAAAATGTCAGAAAAAAGCCTTTCTGACTCGAATTTTTCTGAACATTTTTGGCGGTAAAAGTCCCATAGTTCCCTCAGTTCTGCTCTGATTTCGCTGAAACTTTCATTAAAAGTTAGGTAAGACTCTCTTCTTTCCAACAATGTACACTTCTTTGGCAATTGGTTGGAAATTGGATGTAAAACAATCACAAAATGTCAGAAAAAAGCCTTTCTGACTCGAATTTTTCTGAACATTTTTGGCGGTAAAAGTCCCATAGTTCCCTTAATTCTGCTCCGATTTCGCTGAAATTTTGATTAAAAGTTAGGTAAGACTCTCTTCTTTCCAACAATGTACACTTTTTTGGCAATTGGTTGGAAATTGGATGTGAAACAATCACAAAATGTCAGAAAAAAGCCTTTCTGACTCGAATTTTTCTGAACATTTTTGGCGGTAAAAGTCCCATAGTTCCCTCAATTCTGCTCCGATTTCGCTGAAACTTTCATTATAAGTTAGATAAGACTCTCCTCTTTCCAACAATGTACACTTCTTTGGCAATTGGTTGGAAATTGGATGTAAAACAATCACAAAATGTCAGAAAAAAGCCTTTCTGACTCGAATTTTTCTGAACGTTTTTGGCGGTAAAAGTCCCATAGTTCCCTCAATTCTGCTCCGATTTCGCTGAAACTTTCATTAAAAGTTAGGTAAGACTCTCCTCTTTCCAACAGTGTACACTTCTTTGGCAATTGGTTGGAAATTGGATGTAAAACAATCACAAAATATCAGAAAAAAGCCTTTCTGACTCGAATTTTTCTGAACATTTTTGGCGGTAAAAGTCCCATAGTTCCGTCAATTATGCTCCGATTTCGCTGAAACTTTAATTATAAGTTAGGTAAGACTCTCCTCTTTCCAACAATATGTACTTCTTTGGCGGTTGGTTGGAAATTGGATGTAAAACAATCACAAAATGTCAGAAAAAAGCCTTTCTGACTCGAATTTTTCTGAACATTTTTGGCGGTAAAAGTCGCATAGTTCCCTCAATTCTCCTCCGATTTCGCTGAAGCTTTCATTAAAAGTTAGGTAGGACTCTCCTCTTTCCAACAATGTACACTTCTTTGGCAATTGGTTGGAAATTGGATGTGAAACAATCACAAAATGTCAGAAAAAAGCCTTTCTGACTCGAATTTTTCTGAACATTTTTGGCGGTAAAAGTCCCATAGTTCCCTCAATTCTGCTCCGATTTCGCTGAAGCTTTCATTAAAAGTTAGGTAAGACTCTTGTCTTTCCAACAATGTACACTCCTTTGGCAATTGGTTGGAAATTGGATGTAAAACAATCACAAAATGTCACAGAAAAGCCTTTCTGACTCGAATTTTCCTGAAACTTTTTTTGGCGGTAGAAGTCCCATAGTTCCCTCAATTCTGCTCCGATTTCGCAGAAACTTTCATTAGAAGGTAGGTAAGACTCTCCTCTTTCCAACAATGTACACTTCTTTGGGAATTGGTTGGAAATTGGATGTAAAACAATCACAAAATGTCACACAAAAGCCTTTCTGACTCGAATTTTCCTGAAACTTTTTTTGGCGGTAAAAGTCCCATAGTTCCGTCAATTCTGCTCCGATTTCGCTGAAACTTTCATTATAAGTTAGGTAAGACTCTCCTCTTTCCAACAATGTACACTCCTTTGGCAATTGGTTGGAAATTGAATGTAAAACAATCACAAAATGTCAGAAAAAAGCCTTTCTGACTCGAATTTTTCTGAACATTTTTGGCGTAAAAGTCCCATAGTTCCCTCAGTTCTGCTCTGATTTCGCTGAAACTTTCATTAAAAGTTAGGTAAGACTCTCTTCTTTCCAACAATGTACACTCCTTTGGCAATTGGTTGGAAATTGGATGTAAAACAATCATAAAATGTCAGAAAAAAGCCTTTCTGACTCGAATTTTTCTGAACATTTTTGGCGGTAAAAGTCCCATAGTTCCCTCACTTCTGCTCCGATTTCGCTGAAACTTTCATTATAAGTTAGGTAAGACTCTCCTCTTTCCAACAATGTACACTTCTTTGGCAATTGGTTGGAAATTGAATGTAAAACAATCACAAAATGTCAGAAAAAAGCCTTTCTGACTCGAATTTTTCTGAACATTTTTGGCGGTAAAAGTCCCATAGTTCCCTCAGTTCTGCTCTGATTTCGCTGAAACTTTCATTAAAAGTTAGGTAAGACTCTCTTCTTTCCAACAATGTACACTTCTTTGGCAATTGGTTGGAAATTGGATGTAAAACAATCACAAAATGTCAGAAAAAAGCCTTTCTGACTCGAATTTTTCTGAACATTTTTGGCGGTAAAAGTCCCATAGTTCCCTCACTTCTGCTCCGATTTCGCTGAAACTTTCATTAAAAGTTAGGTAAGACTCTCTTCTTTCCAACAATGTACACTTCTTTGGCAATTGGTTGGAAATTGGATGTGAAACAATCACAAAATGTCAGAAAAAAGCCTTTCTGACTCGAATTTTTCTGAACATTTTTGGCGGTAAAAGTCGCATAGTTCCCTCAATTATGCTCCGATTTCGCTGAAACTTTAATTATAAGTTAGGTAAGACTCTCCTCTTTCCAACAATATGTACTTCTTTGGCGGTTGGTTGGAAATTGGATGTAAAACAATCACAAAATGTCAGAAAAAAGCCTTTCTGACTCGAATTTTTCTGAACATTTTTGGCGGTAAAAGTCGCATAGTTCCCTCAATTATGCTCCGATTTCGCTGAAACTTTAATTATAAGTTAGGTAAGACTCTTGTCTTTCCAACAATGTACACTCCTTTGGCAATTGGTTGGAAATTGGATGTAAAACAATCACAAAAAATGTCAGAAAAAAGCCTCATTGACTCGAATTTTTTTGAAACTTTTTTTGGCGGTAAAAGTCCCATAGTTCCCTCAATTCTGCTCCGATTTCGCTGAAACTTTCATTATAAGTTAGGTAAGACTCTCCTCTTTCCAACAATGTACACTCCTTTGGCAATTGGTTGGAAATTGGATGTAAAACAATCACAAAATGTCAGAAAAAAGCCTTTCTGACTCGAATTTTTCTGAACATTTTTGGCGGTAAAAGTCCCATAGTTCCCTCAATTCTGCTCCGATTTCGCTGAAGCTTTCATTAAAAGTTAGGTAAGACTCTCTTCTTTCCAACAATGTACACTTCTTTGGCAATTGGTTGGAAATTGGATGTGAAACAATCACAAAATGTCAGAAAAAAGCCTTTCTGACTCGAATTTTTCTGAACATTTTTGGCGGTAAAAGTCCCATAGTTCCCTCAATTCTGCTCCGATTTCGCTGAAGCTTTCATTAAAAGTTAGGTAAGACTCTTCTCTTTCCAACAATGTACACTCCTTTGGCAATTGGTTGGAAATTGGATGTAAAACAATCACAAAATGTCACAGAAAAGCCTTTCTGACTCGAATTTTCCTGAAACTTTTTTTGGCGGTAGAAGTCCCATAGTTCCCTCAATTCTGCTCCGATTTCGCTGAAACTTTCATTAAAAGTTAGGTAAGACTCTCCTCTTTCCAACAATGTACACTTCTTTGGGAATTGGTTGGAAATTGGATGTAAAACAATCACAAAATGTCACACAAAAGCCTTTCTGACTCGAATTTTCCTGAAACTTTTTTTGGCGGTAGAAGTCGCATAGTTCCCTCAATTCTGCTCCGATTTCGCTGAAACCTTCATTATAAGTTAGGTAAGACTCTCCTCTTTCCAACAATATGTACTTCTTTGGCGGTTGGTTGGAAATTGGATGTAAAACAATCACAAAATGTCAGAAAAAAGCCTTTCTGACTCGAATTTTTCTGAACATTTTTGGCGGTAAAAGTCCCATAGTTCCCTCACTTCTGCTCCGATTTCGCTGAAACTTTCATCAAAAGTTAGGTAAGACTCTCTTCTTTCCAACAATGTACACTTCTTTGGCAATTGGTTGGAAATTGGATGTGAAACAATCACAAAATGTCAGAAAAAAGCCTTTCTGACTCGAATTTTTCTGAACATTTTTGGCGGTAAAAGTCGCATAGTTCCCTCAATTATGCTCCGATTTCGCTGAAACTTTAATTATAAGTTAGGTAAGACTATCCTCTTTCCAACAATATGTACTTCTTTGGCGGTTGGTTGGAAATTGGATGTAAAACAATCACAAAATGTCAGAAAAAAGCCTTTCTGACTCGAATTTTTCTGAACATTTTTGGCGGTAAAAGTCGCATAGTTCCCTCAATTCTGCTCCGATTTCGCTGAAACTTTCATTAAAAGTTAGATAAGACTCTCCTCTTTCCAACAATGTACACTTCTTTGGCAATTGGTTGGAAATTGGATGTAAAACAATCAGAAAATATCACATAAAAGCCTCATTGACTCGAATTTTTTTGAAACTTTTTTTGGCGGTAAAAGTCCCATAGTTCCCTCAATTCTGCTCCGATTTCGCTGAAACTTTCATTATAAGTTAGGTAAGACTCTCCTCTTTCCAACAATGTACACTCCTTTGGCAATTGGTTGGAAATTGGATGTAAAACAATCACAAAATGTCAGAAAAAAGCCTTTCTGACTCGAATTTTTCTGAACATTTTTGGCGGTAAAAGTCCCATAGTTCCCTCACTTCTGCTCCGATTTCGCTGAAACTTTCATCAAAAGTTAGGTAAGACTCTCCTCTTTCCAACAATGTACACTTCTTTGGCAATTGGTTGGAAATTGGATGTAAAACAATCACAAAATGTCAGAAAAAAGCCTTTCTGACTCGAATTTTTCTGAACATTTTTGGCGGTAAAAGTCCCATAGTTCCCTCAATTCTGCTCCGATTTCGCTGAAACCTTCATTTTAAGTTAGGTAAGACTCTCTTCTTTCCAACAATGTACACTTCTTTGGCGATTGGTTCGAAATTGGATGTAAAACAATCAGAAAATGTCACATAAAAGCCTCATTGACTCGAATTTTTTTGAAACTTTTTGGCGGTAAAAGTCCCATAGTTCCATCAATTCTGCTACGATTTCGCTCAAACTTTCATCAAAAGTTAGGTAAGACTCTCCTCTTTCCAACAATGTACACTTCTTTGGCAATTGGTTGGAAATTGGATGTAAAACAATCACAAAATGTCAGAAAAAAGCCTTTCTGACTCGAATTTTTCTGAACATTTTTGGCGGTAAAAGTCCCATAGTTCCCCTAATTCTGCTCCGATTGCGCTGAAACCTTCATCGTAAGTTAGATAAGACTCTCCTCTTTCGAACAATGTACACTTCTTTGGCGATTGGTTCGAAATTGAATGTAAAACAATCAGAAAATGTCACATAAAAGCCTCATTGACTCGAATTTTTTTGAAACTTTTTGGCGGTAAAAGTCCCATAGTTCCCTCAATTCTGCTACGATTTCGCTCAAACTTTCATTAAAAGTTAGGTAAGACTCTCCTCTTTCCAACAATGTACACTTCTTTGGCGATTGGTTCGAAATTGGATGTAAAACAATCAGAAAATATCACATAAAAGCCTCATTGACTCGAATTTTTTTGAAACTTTTTTTGGCGGTAAAAGTCCCATAGTTCCCTCAATTCTGCTCCGATTTCGCTGAAACTTTCATTATAAGTTAGGTAAGACTCTCCTCTTTCCAACAATGTACACTCCTTTGGCAATTGGTTGGAAATTGGATGTAAAACAATCACAAAATGTCAGAAAAAAGCCTTTCTGACTCGAATTTTTCTGAACATTTTTGGCGGTAAAAGTCCCATAGTTCCCTCACTTCTGCTCCGATTTCGCTGAAACCTTCATCAAAAGTTAGGTAAGACTCTCCTCTTTCCAACAATGTACACTTCTTTGGCAGTTGGTTTGAAATTGGATGTAAAACAATCACAAAATGTCAGAAAAAAGCCTTTCTGACTCGAATTTTTCTGAACATTTTTGGCGGTAAAAGTCCCATAGTTCCCTCAATTCTGCTCCGATTTCGCTGAAACCTTCATTTTAAGTTAGGTAAGACTCTCTTCTTTCCAACAATGTACACTTCTTTGGCGATTGGTTCGAAATTGGATGTAAAACAATCAGAAAATGTCACATAAAAGCCTCATTGACTCGAATTTTTTTGAAACTTTTTGGCGGTAAAAGTCCCATAGTTCCCTCAATTCTGCTACGATTTCGCTCAAACTTTCATCAAAAGTTAGGTAAGACTCTCCTCTTTCCAACAATGTACACTTCTTTGGCAATTGGTTGGAAATTGGATGTAAAACAATCACAAAATGTCAGAAAAAAGCCTTTCTGACTCGAATTTTTCTGAACATTTTTGGCGGTAAAAGTCCCATAGTTCCCCTAATTCTGCTCCGATTTCGCTGAAACCTTCATCGTAAGTTAGATAAGACTCTCCTCTTTCGAACAATGTACACTTCTTTGGCGATTGGTTCGAAATTGGATGTAAAACAATCAGAAAATGTCACATAAAAGCCTCATTGACTCGAATTTTTTTGAAACTTTTTGGCGGTAAAAGTCCCATAGTTCCCTCAATTCTGCTACGATTTCGCTCAAACTTTCATTAAAAGTTAGGTAAGACTCTCCTCTTTCCAACAATGTACACTTCTTTGGCGATTGGTTCGAAATTGGATGTAAAACAATCAGAAAATGTCACATAAAAGCCTCATTGACTCGAATTTTTCTGAACATTTTTGGCGGTAAAAGTCCCATAGTTCCCTCAATTCTGCTCCGATTTCGCTGAAACCTTCATTATAAGTTAGGTAAGACTCTCCTCTTTCCAACAATGTACACTTCTTTGGCGATGGGTTGGAAATTGGATGTAAAACAATCACAAAATGTCAGAAAAAAGCCTTTCTGACTCGAATTTTTCTGAACATTTTTGGCGGTAAAAGTCCCATAGTTCCCTCAATTCTGCTCCGATTTCGCTGAAACTTTGATTAAAAGTTAGGTAAGACTCTCCTCTTTCCAACAATGTACACTTCTTTGGCAATTGGTTGGAAATTGGATGTGAAACAATCACAAAATGTCAGAAAAAAGCCTTTCTGACTCGAATTTTTCTGAACATTTTTGGCGGTAAAAGTCCCATAGTTCCCTCAATTCTGCTCCGATTTCGCTGAAACTTTCATTAAAAGTTAGGTAAGACTCTCCTCTTTCCAACAATGTACACTTCTTTGGCAATTGGTTGGAAATTGGATGTGAAACCATCACAAAATGTCAGAAAAAAGCCTTTCTGACTCGAATTTTTCTGAACATTTTTGGCGGTAAAAGTCGCATAGTTCCCTCAATTCTGCTCCGATTTCGCTGAAACTTTCATTAAAAGTTAGGTAAGACTCTCCTCTTTCCAACAATGTACACTCCTTTGGGAATTGGTTGGAAATTGGATGTAAAACAATCACAAAATGTCAGAAAAAAGCCTTTCTGACTCGAATTCTTCTGAACATTTTTGGCGGTAAAAGTCCCATAGTTCCCTCACTTCTGCTCCGATGTCGCTGAAACCTTCATTATAAGTTAGGTAAGACTCTCCTCTTTCCAACAATGTACACTTCTTTGGCAATTGGTTGGAAATTGGATGTGAAACAATCACAAAATGTCAGAAAAAAGCCTTTCTGACTCGAATTTTTCTGAACATTTTTGGCGGTAAAAGTCCCATAGTTCCCTCAATTCTGCTCCGATTTCGCTGAAACTTTCATCAAAAGTTAGGTAAGACTCTCCTCTTTCCAACAATGTACACTTCTTTGGCAATTGGTTGGAAATTGGATGTGAAACAATCACAAAATGTCAGAAAAAAGCCTTTCTGACTCGAATTTTTCTGAACATTTTTGGCGGTAAAAGTCGCATAGTTCCCTCAATTCTGCTCCGATTTCGCTGAAACCTTCATTATAAGTTAGGTAAGACTCTCCTCTTTCCAACAATCTACACTTCTTTGACGGTTGGTTGGAAATTGGATGTAAAACAATCACAAAATGTCACACAAAAGCCTTTCTGACTCGAATTTTTCTGAACATTTTTGGCGGTAAAAGTCCCATAGTTCCCTCAATTCTGCTCCGATTTCGCTGAAACCTTCATCGTAAGTTAGATAAGACTCTCCTCTTTCCAACAATGTACACTTCTTTGGCGATTGGTTGGAAATTGGATGTAAAACAATCACAAAATGTCAGAAAAAAGCCTTTCTGACTCGAATTTTTCTGAACATTTTTGGCGGTAAAAGTCCCATAGTTCCCCTAATTCTGCTCCGATTTCGCTGAAACCTTCATCGTAAGTTAGATAAGACTCTCCTCTTTCGAACAATGTACACTTCTTTGGCGATTGGTTCGAAATTGGATGTAAAACAATCAGAAAATGTCACATAAAAGCCTCATTGACTCGAATTTTTTTGAAACTTTTTGGCGGTAAAAGTCCCATAGTTCCCTCAATTCTGCTACGATTTCGCTCAAACTTTCATTAAAAGTTAGGTAAGACTCTCCTCTTTCCAACAATGTACACTTCTTTGGCGATTGGTTCGAAATTGGATGTAAAACAATCAGAAAATATCACATAAAAGCCTCATTGACTCGAATTTTTTTGAAACTTTTTTTGGCGGTAAAAGTCCCATAGTTCCCTCAATTCTGCTCCGATTTCGCTGAAACTTTCATTATAAGTTAGGTAAGACTCTCCTCTTTCCAACAATGTACACTCCTTTGGCAATTGGTTGGAAATTGGATGTAAAACAATCACAAAATGTCAGAAAAAAGCCTTTCTGACTCGAATTTTTCTGAACATTTTTGGCGGTAAAAGTCCCATAGTTCCCTCACTTCTGCTCCGATTTCGCTGAAACCTTCATCAAAAGTTAGGTAAGACTCTCCTCTTTCCAACAATGTACACTTCTTTGGCAGTTGGTTGGAAATTGGATGTAAAACAATCACAAAATGTCAGAAAAAAGCCTTTCTGACTCGAATTTTTCTGAACATTTTTGGCGGTAAAAGTCCCATAGTTCCCTCAATTCTGCTCCGATTTCGCTGAAACCTTCATTTTAAGTTAGGTAAGACTCCCTTCTTTCCAACAATGTACACTTCTTTGGCGATTGGTTCGAAATTGGATGTAAAACAATCAGAAAATGTCACATAAAAGCCTCATTGACTCGAATTTTTTTGAAACTTTTTGGCGGTAAAAGTCCCATAGTTCCCTCAATTCTGCTACGATTTCGCTCAAACTTTCATCAAAAGTTAGGTAAGACTCTCCTCTTTCCAACAATGTACACTTCTTTGGCAATTGGTTGGAAATTGGATGTAAAACAATCACAAAATGTCAGAAAAAAGCCTTTCTGACTCGAATTTTTCTGAACATTTTTGGCGGTAAAAGTCCCATAGTTCCCCTAATTCTGCTCCGATTTCGCTGAAACCTTCATCGTAAGTTAGATAAGACTCTCCTCTTTCGAACAATGTACACTTCTTTGGCGATTGGTTCGAAATTGGATGTAAAACAATCAGAAAATGTCACATAAAAGCCTCATTGACTCGAATTTTTTTGAAACTTTTTGGCGGTAAAAGTCCCATAGTTCCCTCAATTCTGCTACGATTTCGCTCAAACTTTCATCAAAAGTTAGGTAAGACTCTCCTCTTTCCAACAATGTACACTTCTTTGGCGATTGGTTCGAAATTGGATGTAAAACAATCAGAAAATGTCACATAAAAGCCTCATTGACTCGAATTTTTCTGAACATTTTTGGCGGTAAAAGTCCCATAGTTCCCTCAATTCTGCTCCGATTTCGCTGAAACCTTCATTATAAGTTAGGTAAGACTCTCCTCTTTCCAACAATGTACACTTCTTTGGCGATGGGTTGGAAATTGGATGTAAAACAATCACAAAATGTCAGAAAAAAGCCTTTCTGACTCGAATTTTTCTGAACATTTTTGGCGGTAAAAGTCCCATAGTTCCCTCAATTCTGCTCCGATTTCGCTGAAACTTTGATTAAAAGTTAGGTAAGACTCTCCTCTTTCCAACAATGTACACTTCTTTGGCAATTGGTTGGAAATTGGATGTGAAACAATCACAAAATGTCAGAAAAAAGCCTTTCTGACTCGAATTTTTCTGAACATTTTTGGCGGTAAAAGTCCCATAGTTCCCTCAATTCTGCTCCGATTTCGCTGAAACTTTCATTAAAAGTTAGGTAAGACTCTCCTCTTTCCAACAATGTACACTTCTTTGGCAATTGGTTGGAAATTGGATGTGAAACCATCACAAAATGTCAGAAAAAAGCCTTTCTGACTCGAATTTTTCTGAACATTTTTGGCGGTAAAAGTCGCATAGTTCCCTCAATTCTGCTCCGATTTCGCTGAAACTTTCATTAAAAGTTAGGTAAGACTCTCCTCTTTCCAACAATGTACACTCCTTTGGGAATTGGTTGGAAATTGGATGTAAAACAATCACAAAATGTCAGAAAAAAGCCTTTCTGACTCGAATTCTTCTGAACATTTTTGGCGGTAAAAGTCCCATAGTTCCCTCACTTCTGCTCCGATGTCGCTGAAACTTTCATTATAAGTTAGGTAAGACTCTCCTCTTTCCAACAATGTACACTTCTTTGGCAATTGGTTGGAAATTGGATGTGAAACAATCACAAAATGTCAGAAAAAAGCCTTTCTGACTCGAATTTTTCTGAACATTTTTGGCGGTAAAAGTCGCATAGTTCCCTCAATTCTGCTCCGATTTCGCTGAAACTTTCATTGGAAGTTAGATAAGACTCTCCTCTTTCCAACAATGTACACTTCTTTGGCAATTGGTTGGAAATTGGATGTGAAACAATCACAAAATGTCAGAAAAAAGCCTTTCTGACTCGAATTTTTCTGAACATTTTTGGCGGTAAAAGTCGCATAGTTCCCTCAATTCTGCTCCGATTTCGCTGAAACTTTCATTAAAAGTTAGGTAAGACTCTCCTCTTTCCAACAATATGTACTTCTTTGGCGGTTGGTTGGAAATTGGATGTAAAACAATCACAAAATGTCAGAAAAAAGCCTTTCTGACTCGAATTTTTCTGAACATTTTTGGCGGTAAAAGTCGCATAGTTCCCTCAATTATGCTCCGATTTCGCTGAAACTTTAATTATAAGTTAGGTAAGACTCTCCTCTTTCCAACAATATGTACTTCTTTGGCGGTTGGTTGGAAATTGGATGTAAAACAATCACAAAATGTCAGAAAAAAGCCTTTCTGACTCGAATTTTTCTGAACATTTTTGGCGGTAAAAGTCGCATAGTTCCCTCAATTCTGCTCCGATTTCGCTGAAACTTTCATTAAAAGTTAGGTAAGACTCTTCTCTTTCCAACAATGTACACTCCTTTGGCAATTGGTTGGAAATTGGATGTAAAACAATCACAAAATGTCACAGAAAAGCCTTTCTGACTCGAATTTTCCTGAAACTTTTTTTGGCGGTAGAAGTCCCATAGTTCCCTCAATTCTGCTCCGATTTCGCTGAAACTTTCATTAAAAGTTAGGTAAGACTCTCCTCTTTCCAACAATGTACACTTCTTTGGGAATTATTTGGAAATTGGATGTAAAACAATCACAAAATGTCAGAAAAAAGCCTCATTGACTCGAATTTTTTTGAAACTTTTTTTGGCGGTAAAAGTCCCATAGTTCCCTCAATTCTGCTCCGATTTCGCTGAAACTTTCATTATAAGTTAGGTAAGACTCTCCTCTTTCCAACAATGTACACTCCTTTGGCAATTGGTTGGAAATTGGATGTAAAACAATCACAAAATGTCAGAAAAAAGCCTTTCTGACTCGAATTTTTCTGAACATTTTTGGCGGTAAAAGTCCCATAGTTCCCTCAATTCTGCTCCGATTTCGCTGAAGCTTTCATTAAAAGTTAGGTAAGACTCTCTTCTTTCCAACAATGTACACTTCTTTGGCAATTGGTTGGAAATTGGATGTGAAACAATCACAAAATGTCAGAAAAAAGCCTTTCTGACTCGAATTTTTCTGAACATTTTTGGCGGTAAAAGTCCCATAGTTCCCTCAATTCTGCTCCGATTTCGCTGAAGCTTTCATTAAAAGTTAGGTAAGACTCTTCTCTTTCCAACAATGTACACTCCTTTGGCAATTGGTTGGAAATTGGATGTAAAACAATCACAAAATGTCACAGAAAAGCCTTTCTGACTCGAATTTTCCTGAAACTTTTTTTGGCGGTAGAAGTCCCATAGTTCCCTCAATTCTGCTCCGATTTCGCTGAAACTTTCATTAAAAGTTAGGTAAGACTCTCCTCTTTCCAACAATGTACACTTCTTTGGGAATTGGTTGGAAATTGGATGTAAAACAATCACAAAATGTCACACAAAAGCCTTTCTGACTCGAATTTTCCTGAAACTTTTTTTGGCGGTAGAAGTCGCATAGTTCCCTCAATTCTGCTCCGATTTCGCTGAAACTTTCATTGGAAGTTAGATAAGACTCTCCTCTTTCCAACAATGTACACTTCTTTGGCAATTGGTTGGAAATTGGATGTGAAACAATCACAAAATGTCAGAAAAAAGCCTTTCTGACTCGAATTTTTCTGAACATTTTTGGCGGTAAAAGTCGCATAGTTCCCTCAATTCTGCTCCGATTTCGCTGAAACTTTCATTAAAAGTTAGGTAAGACTCTCCTCTTTCCAACAATATGTACTTCTTTGGCGGTTGGTTGGAAATTGGATGTAAAACAATCACAAAATGTCAGAAAAAAGCCTTTCTGACTCGAATTTTTCTGAACATTTTTGGCGGTAAAAGTCGCATAGTTCCCTCAATTATGCTCCGATTTCGCTGAAACTTTAATTATAAGTTAGGTAAGACTCTCCTCTTTCCAACAATATGTACTTCTTTGGCGGTTGGTTGGAAATTGGATGTAAAACAATCACAAAATGTCAGAAAAAAGCCTTTCTGACTCGAATTTTTCTGAACATTTTTGGCGGTAAAAGTCGCATAGTTCCCTCAATTCTGCTCCGATTTCGCTGAAACTTTCATTAAAAGTTAGGTAAGACTCTTCTCTTTCCAACAATGTACACTCCTTTGGCAATTGGTTGGAAATTGGATGTAAAACAATCACAAAATGTCACAGAAAAGCCTTTCTGACTCGAATTTTCCTGAAACTTTTTTTGGCGGTAGAAGTCCCATAGTTCCCTCAATTCTGCTCCGATTTCGCTGAAACTTTCATTAAAAGTTAGGTAAGACTCTCCTCTTTCCAACAATGTACACTTCTTTGGGAATTATTTGGAAATTGGATGTAAAACAATCACAAAATGTCAGAAAAAAGCCTCATTGACTCGAATTTTTTTGAAACTTTTTTTGGCGGTAAAAGTCCCATAGTTCCCTCAATTCTGCTCCGATTTCGCTGAAACTTTCATTATAAGTTAGGTAAGACTCTCCTCTTTCCAACAATGTACACTCCTTTGGCAATTGGTTGGAAATTGGATGTAAAACAATCACAAAATGTCAGAAAAAAGCCTTTCTGACTCGAATTTTTCTGAACATTTTTGGCGGTAAAAGTCCCATAGTTCCCTCAATTCTGCTCCGATTTCGCTGAAGCTTTCATTAAAAGTTAGGTAAGACTCTCTTCTTTCCAACAATGTACACTTCTTTGGCAATTGGTTGGAAATTGGATGTGAAACAATCACAAAATGTCAGAAAAAAGCCTTTCTGACTCGAATTTTTCTGAACATTTTTGGCGGTAAAAGTCCCATAGTTCCCTCAATTCTGCTCCGATTTCGCTGAAGCTTTCATTAAAAGTTAGGTAAGACTCTTCTCTTTCCAACAATGTACACTCCTTTGGCAATTGGTTGGAAATTGGATGTAAAACAATCACAAAATGTCACAGAAAAGCCTTTCTGACTCGAATTTTCCTGAAACTTTTTTTGGCGGTAGAAGTCCCATAGTTCCCTCAATTCTGCTCCGATTTCGCTGAAACTTTCATTAAAAGTTAGGTAAGACTCTCCTCTTTCCAACAATGTACACTTCTTTGGGAATTGGTTGGAAATTGGATGTAAAACAATCACAAAATGTCACACAAAAGCCTTTCTGACTCGAATTTTCCTGAAACTTTTTTTGGCGGTAGAAGTCGCATAGTTCCCTCAATTCTGCTCCGATTTCGCTGAAACCTTCATTATAAGTTAGGTAAGATTCTCCTCTTTCCAACAATATGTACTTCTTTGGCGGTTGGTTGGAAATTGGATGTAAAACAATCACAAAATGTCAGAAAAAAGCCTTTCTGACTCGAATTTTTCTGAACATTTTTGGCGGTAAAAGTCCCATAGTTCCCTCACTTCTGCTCCGATTTCGCTGAAACTATCATCAAAAGTTAGGTAAGACTCTCTTCTTTCCAACAATGTACACTTCTTTGGCAATTGGTTGGAAATTGGATGTGAAACAATCACAAAATGTCAGAAAAAAGCCTTTCTGACTCGAATTTTTCTGAACATTTTTGGCGGTAAAAGTCGCATAGTTCCCTCAATTATGCTCCGATTTCGCTGAAACTTTAATTATAAGTTAGGTAAGACTCTCCTCTTTCCAACAATATGTACTTCTTTGGCGGTTGGTTGGAAATTGGATGTAAAACAATCACAAAATGTCAGAAAAAAGCCTTTCTGACTCGAATTTTTCTGAACATTTTTGGCGGTAAAAGTCGCATAGTTCCCTCAATTCTGCTCCGATTTCGCTGAAACTTTCATTAAAAGTTAGATAAGACTCTCCTCTTTCCAACAATGTACACTTCTTTGGCAATTGGTTGGAAATTGGATGTAAAACAATCAGAAAATATCACATAAAAGCCTCATTGACTCGAATTTTTTTGAAACTTTTTTTGGCGGTAAAAGTCCCATAGTTCCCTCAATTCTGCTCCGATTTCGCTGAAACTTTCATTATAAGTTAGGTAAGACTCTCCTCTTTCCAACAATGTACACTCCTTTGGCAATTGGTTGGAAATTGGATGTAAAACAATCACAAAATGTCAGAAAAAAGCCTTTCTGACTCGAATTTTTCTGAACATTTTTGGCGGTAAAAGTCCCATAGTTCCCTCACTTCTGCTCCGATTTCGCTGAAACTTTCATCAAAAGTTAGGTAAGACTCTCCTCTTTCCAACAATGTACACTTCTTTGGCAATTGGTTGGAAATTGGATGTAAAACAATCACAAAATGTCAGAAAAAAGCCTTTCTGACTCGAATTTTTCTGAACATTTTTGGCGGTAAAAGTCCCATAGTTCCCTCAATTCTGCTCCGATTTCGCTGAAACCTTCATTTTAAGTTAGGTAAGACTCTCTTCTTTCCAACAATGTACACTTCTTTGGCGATTGGTTCGAAATTGGATGTAAAACAATCAGAAAATGTCACATAAAAGCCTCATTGACTCGAATTTTTTTGAAACTTTTTGGCGGTAAAAGTCCCATAGTTCCATCAATTCTGCTACGATTTCGCTCAAACTTTCATCAAAAGTTAGGTAAGACTCTCCTCTTTCCAACAATGTACACTTCTTTGGCAATTGGTTGGAAATTGGATGTAAAACAATCACAAAATGTCAGAAAAAAGCCTTTCTGACTCGAATTTTTCTGAACATTTTTGGCGGTAAAAGTCCCATAGTTCCCCTAATTCTGCTCCGATTTCGCTGAAACCTTCATCGTAAGTTAGATAAGACTCTCCTCTTTCGAACAATGTACACTTCTTTGGCGATTGGTTCGAAATTGAATGTAAAACAATCAGAAAATGTCACATAAAAGCCTCATTGACTCGAATTTTTTTGAAACTTTTTGGCGGTAAAAGTCCCATAGTTCCCTCAATTCTGCTACGATTTCGCTCAAACTTTCATTAAAAGTTAGGTAAGACTCTCCTCTTTCCAACAATGTACATTTCTTTGGCGATTGGTTCGAAATTGGATGTAAAACAATCAGAAAATATCACATAAAAGCCTCATTGACTCGAATTTTTTTGAAACTTTTTTTGGCGGTAAAAGTCCCATAGTTCCCTCAATTCTGCTCCGATTTCGCTGAAACTTTCATTATAAGTTAGGTAAGACTCTCCTCTTTCCAACAATGTACACTCCTTTGGCAATTGGTTGGAAATTGGATGTAAAACAATCACAAAATGTCAGAAAAAAGCCTTTCTGACTCGAATTTTTCTGAACATTTTTGGCGGTAAAAGTCCCATAGTTCCCTCACTTCTGCTCCGATTTCGCTGAAATCTTCATCAAAAGTTAGGTAAGACTCTCCTCTTTCCAACAATGTACACTTCTTTGGCAGTTGGTTGGAAATTGGATGTAAAACAATCACAAAATGTCAGAAAAAAGCCTTTCTGACTCGAATTTTTCTGAACATTTTTGGCGGTAAAAGTCCCATAGTTCCCTCAATTCTGCTCCGATTTCGCTGAAACCTTCATTTTAAGTTAGGTAAGACTCTCTTCTTTCCAACAATGTACACTTCTTTGGCGATTGGTTCGAAATTGGATGTAAAACAATCAGAAAATGTCACATAAAAGCCTCATTGACTCGAATTTTTTTGAAACTTTTTGGCGGTAAAAGTCCCATAGTTCCCTCAATTCTGCTACGATTTCGCTCAAACTTTCATCAAAAGTTAGGTAAGACTCTCCTCTTTCCAACAATGTACACTTCTTTGGCAATTGGTTGGAAATTGGATGTAAAACAATCACAAAATGTCAGAAAAAAGCCTTTCTGACTCGAATTTTTCTGAACATTTTTGGCGGTAAAAGTCCCATAGTTCCCCTAATTCTGCTCCGATTTCGCTGAAACCTTCATCGTAAGTTAGATAAGACTCTCCTCTTTCGAACAATGTACACTTCTTTGGCGATTGGTTCGAAATTGGATGTAAAACAATCAGAAAATGTCACATAAAAGCCTCATTGACTCGAATTTTTTTGAAACTTTTTGGCGGTAAAAGTCCCATAGTTCCCTCAATTCTGCTACGATTTCGCTCAAACTTTCATTAAAAGTTAGGTAAGACTCTCCTCTTTCCAACAATGTACACTTCTTTGGCGATTGGTTCGAAATTGGATGTAAAACAATCAGAAAATGTCACATAAAAGCCTCATTGACTCGAATTTTTCTGAACATTTTTGGCGGTAAAAGTCCCATAGTTCCCTCAATTCTGCTCCGATTTCGCTGAAACCTTCATTATAAGTTAGGTAAGACTCTCCTCTTTCCAACAATGTACACTTCTTTGGCGATGGGTTGGAAATTGGATGTAAAACAATCACAAAATGTCAGAAAAAAGCCTTTCTGACTCGAATTTTTCTGAACATTTTTGGCGGTAAAAGTCCCATAGTTCCCTCAATTCTGCTCCGATTTCGCTGAAACTTTGATTAAAAGTTAGGTAAGACTCTCCTCTTTCCAACAATGTACACTTCTTTGGCAATTGGTTGGAAATTGGATGTGAAACAATCACAAAATGTCAGAAAAAAGCCTTTCTGACTCGAATTTTTCTGAACATTTTTGGCGGTAAAAGTCCCATAGTTCCCTCAATTCTGCTCCGATTTCGCTGAAACTTTCATTAAAAGTTAGGTAAGACTCTCCTCTTTCCAACAATGTACACTTCTTTGGCAATTGGTTGGAAATTGGATGTGAAACCATCACAAAATGTCAGAAAAAAGCCTTTCTGACTCGAATTTTTCTGAACATTTTTGGCGGTAAAAGTCGCATAGTTCCCTCAATTCTGCTCCGATTTCGCTGAAACTTTCATTAAAAGTTAGGTAAGACTCTCCTCTTTCCAACAATGTACACTCCTTTGGGAATTGGTTGGAAATTGGATGTAAAACAATCACAAAATGTCAGAAAAAAGCCTTTCTGACTCGAATTCTTCTGAACATTTTTGGCGGTAAAAGTCCCATAGTTCCCTCACTTCTGCTCCGATGTCGCTGAAACCTTCATTATAAGTTAGGTAAGACTCTCCTCTTTCCAACAATGTACACTTCTTTGGCAATTGGTTGGAAATTGGATGTGAAACAATCACAAAATGTCAGAAAAAAGCCTTTCTGACTCGAATTTTTCTGAACATTTTTGGCGGTAAAAGTCCCATAGTTCCCTCAATTCTGCTCCGATTTCGCTGAAACTTTCATTAAAAGTTAGGTAAGACTCTCCTCTTTCCAACAATGTACACTTCTTTGGCAATTGGTTGGAAATTGGATGTGAAACAATCACAAAATGTCAGAAAAAAGCCTTTCTGACTCGAATTTTTCTGAACATTTTTGGCGGTAAAAGTCGCATAGTTCCCTCAATTCTGCTCCGATTTCGCTGAAACCTTCATTATAAGTTAGGTAAGACTCTCCTCTTTCCAACAATGTACACTTCTTTGACGGTTGGTTGGAAATTGGATGTAAAACAATCACAAAATGTCACACAAAAGCCTTTCTGACTCGAATTTTTCTGAACATTTTTGGCGGTAAAAGTCCCATAGTTCCCTCAATTCTGCTCCGATTTCGCTGAAACCTTCATCGTAAGTTAGATAAGACTCTCCTCTTTCCAACAATGTACACTTCTTTGGCGATTGGTTGGAAATTGGATGTAAAACAATCACAAAATGTCAGAAAAAAGCCTTTCTGACTCGAATTTTTCTGAACATTTTTGGCGGTAAAAGTCCCATAGTTCCCCTAATTCTGCTCCGATTTCGCTGAAACCTTCATCGTAAGTTAGATAAGACTCTCCTTTTTCGAACAATGTACACTTCTTTGGCGATTGGTTCGAAATTGGATGTAAAACAATCAGAAAGTGTCACATAAAAGCCTCATTGACTCGAATTTTTTTGAAACTTTTTGGCGGTAAAAGTCCCATAGTTCCCTCAATTCTGCTACGATTTCGCTCAAACTTTCATTAAAAGTTAGGTAAGACTCTCCTCTTTCCAACAATGTACACTTCTTTGGCGATTGGTTCGAAATTGGATGTAAAACAATCAGAAAATATCACATAAAAGCCTCATTGACTCGAATTTTTTTGAAACTTTTTTTGGCGGTAAAAGTCCCATAGTTCCCTCAATTCTGCTCCGATTTCGCTGAAACTTTCATTATAAGTTAGGTAAGACTCTCCTCTTTCCAACAATGTACACTCCTTTGGCAATTGGTTGGAAATTGGATGTAAAACAATCACAAAATGTCAGAAAAAAGCCTTTCTGACTCGAATTTTTCTGAACATTTTTGGCGGTAAAAGTCCCATAGTTCCCTCACTTCTGCTCCGATTTCGCTGAAACCTTCATCAAAAGTTAGGTAAGACTCTCCTCTTTCCAACAATGTACACTTCTTTGGCAGTTGGTTGGAAATTGGATGTAAAACAATCACAAAATGTCAGAAAAAAGCCTTTCTGACTCGAATTTTTCTGAACATTTTTGGCGGTAAAAGTCCCATAGTTCCCTCAATTCTGCTCCGATTTCGCTGAAACCTTCATTTTAAGTTAGGTAAGACTCTCTTCTTTCCAACAATGTACACTTCTTTGGCGATTGGTTCGAAATTGGATGTAAAACAATCAGAAAATGTCACATAAAAGCCTCATTGACTCGAATTTTTTTGAAACTTTTTGGCGGTAAAAGTCCCATAGTTCCCTCAATTCTGCTACGATTTCGCTCAAACTTTCATCAAAAGTTAGGTAAGACTCTCCTCTTTCCAACAATGTACACTTCTTTGGCAATTGGTTGGAAATTGGATGTAAAACAATCACAAAATGTCAGAAAAAAGCCTTTCTGACTCGAATTTTTCTGAACATTTTTGGCGGTAAAAGTCCCATAGTTCCCCTAATTCTGCTCCGATTTCGCTGAAACCTTCATCGTAAGTTAGATAAGACTCTCCTCTTTCGAACAATGTACACTTCTTTGGCGATTGGTTCGAAATTGGATGTAAAACAATCAGAAAATGTCACATAAAAGCCTCATTGACTCGAATTTTTTTGAAACTTTTTGGCGGTAAAAGTCCCATAGTTCCCTCAATTCTGCTACGATTTCGCTCAAACTTTCATCAAAAGTTAGGTAAGACTCTCCTCTTTCCAACAATGTACACTTCTTTGGCGATTGGTTCGAAATTGGATGTAAAACAATCAGAAAATGTCACATAAAAGCCTCATTGACTCGAATTTTTCTGAACATTTTTGGCGGTAAAAGTCCCATAGTTCCCTCAATTCTGCTCCGATTTCGCTGAAACCTTCATTATAAGTTAGGTAAGACTCTCCTCTTTCCAACAATGTACACTTCTTTGGCGATGGGTTGGAAATTGGATGTAAAACAATCACAAAATGTCAGAAAAAAGCCTTTCTGACTCGAATTTTTCTGAACATTTTTGGCGGTAAAAGTCCCATAGTTCCCTCAATTCTGCTCCGATTTCGCTGAAACTTTGATTAAAAGTTAGGTAAGACTCTCCTCTTTCCAACAATGTACACTTCTTTGGCAATTGGTTGGAAATTGGATGTGAAACAATCACAAAATGTCAGAAAAAAGCCTTTCTGACTCGAATTTTTCTGAACATTTTTGGCGGTAAAAGTCCCATAGTTCCCTCAATTCTGCTCCGATTTCGCTGAAACTTTGATTAAAAGTTAGGTAAGACTCTCCTCTTTCCAACAATGTACACTTCTTTGGCAATTGGTTGGAAATTGGATGTGAAACCATCACAAAATGTCAGAAAAAAGCCTTTCTGACTCGAATTTTTCTGAACATTTTTGGCGGTAAAAGTCGCATAGTTCCCTCAATTCTGCTCCGATTTCGCTGAAACTTTCATTAAAAGTTAGGTAAGACTCTCCTCTTTCCAACAATGTACACTCCTTTGGGAATTGGTTGGAAATTGGATGTAAAACAATCACAAAATGTCAGAAAAAAGCCTTTCTGACTCGAATTCTTCTGAACATTTTTGGCGGTAAAAGTCCCATAGTTCCCTCACTTCTGCTCCGATGTCGCTGAAACTTTCATTATAAGTTAGGTAAGACTCTCCTCTTTCCAACAATGTACACTTCTTTGGCAATTGGTTGGAAATTGGATGTGAAACAATCACAAAATGTCAGAAAAAAGCCTTTCTGACTCGAATTTTTCTGAACATTTTTGGCGGTAAAAGTCCCATAGTTCCCTCAATTCTGCTCCGATTTCGCTGAAACTTTCATTAAAAGTTAGGTAAGACTCTCCTCTTTCCAACAATGTACACTTCTTTGGCAATTGGTTGGAAATTGGATGTGAAACAATCACAAAATGTCAGAAAAAAGCCTTTCTGACTCGAATTTTTCTGAACATTTTTGGCGGTAAAAGTCGCATAGTTCCCTCAATTCTGCTCCGATTTCGCTGAAACCTTCATTATAAGTTAGGTAAGACTCTCCTCTTTCCAACAATGTACACTTCTTTGACGGTTGGTTGGAAATTGCATGTAAAACAATCACAAAATGTCACACAAAAGCCTTTCTGACTCGAATTTTTCTGAACATTTTTGGCGGTAAAAGTCCCATAGTTCCCTCAATTCTGCTCCGATTTCGCTGAAACCTTCATCGTAAGTTAGATAAGACTCTCCTCTTTCCAACAATGTACACTTCTTTGGCGATTGGTTGGAAATTGGATGTAAAACAATCACAAAATGTCAGAAAAAAGCCTTTCTGACTCGAATTTTTCTGAACATTTTTGGCGGTAAAAGTCCCATAGTTCCCTCAATTCTGCTCCGATTTCGCTGAAACTTTCATTAAAAGTTAGATAAGACTCTCCTCTTTCCAACAATGTACACTTCTTTGGCAATTGGTTGGAAATTGGATGTAAAACAATCAGAAAATGTCACATAAAAGCCTCATTGACTCGAATTTTTTTGAAACTTTTTTTGGCGGTAAAAGTCCCATAGTTCCCTCAATTTTGCTCCGATTTCGCTGAAACTTTCATTAAAAGTTAGATAAGACTCTCCTCTTTCCAACAATGTACACTTCTTTGGCAATTGGTTGGAAATTGGATGTGAAACAATCACAAAATGTCAGAAAAAAGCCTTTCTGACTCGAATTTTTCTGAACATTTTTGGCGGTAAAAGTCCCATAGTTCCCTCAATTCTGCTCCGATTTCGCTGAAACTTTCATTAAAAGTTAGATAAGGCTCTCCCCTTTCCAAGAATGTACACTTCTTTGGCAATTGGTTGGAAATTGGATGTAAAACAATCACAAAATGTCAGAAAAAAGCCTTTCTGACTCGAATTTTTCTGAACATTTTTGGCGGTAAAAGTCCCATAGTTCCCTCAATTCTGCTCCGATTTCGCTGAAACCTTCATTATAAGTTAGGTAAGACTCTCCTCTTTCCAACAATGTACACTTCTTTGGCAATTGGTTGGAAATCGGATGTAAAACAAACACAAAATGTCAGAAAAAAGCCTTTCTGACTCGAATTTTTCTGAACATTTTTGGCGGTAAAAGTCGCATAGTTCCCTCAATTCTGCTCCGATTTCGCTGAAACTTTCATTAAAAGTTAGATAAGACTCTCCTCTTTCCAACAATGTACACTTCTTTGGCAATTGGTTGGAAATTGAATGTAAAACAATCACAAAATGTCAGAAAAAAGCCTTTCTGACTCGAATTTTTCTGAACATTTTTGGCGGTAAAAGTCCCATAGTTCCCCTAATTCTGCTCCGATTTCGCTGAAACCTTCATCGTAAGTTAGATAAGACTCTCCTCTTTCCAACAATGTACACTTCTTTGGCGATTGGTTCGAAGTTGGATGTAAAACAATCAGAAAATGTCACATAAAAGCCTCATTGACTCGAATTTTTTTGAAACTTTTTGGCGGTAAAAGTCCCATAGTTCCCTCAATTCTGCTACGATTTCGCTCAAACTTTCATTGAAAGTTAGATAAGACTCTCCTCTTTCCAACAATGTACACTTCTTTGGCAATTGGTTGGAAATTGGATGTAAAACAATCACAAAATGTCAGAAAAAAGCCTTTCTGACTCGAATGTTTCTGAACGTTTTTGGCGGTAAAAGTCCCATAGTTCCCTCAATTCTGCTCCGATTTCGCTGAAACTTTGATTAAAAGTTAGGTAAGACTCTCCTCTTTCCAACAATGTACACTTCTTTGGCAGTTGGTTGGAAATTGGATGTAAAACAATCACAAAATGTCAGAAAAAAGCCTTTCTGACTCGAATTTTTCTGAACATTTTTGGCGGTAAAAGTCCCATAGTTCCCTCAATTCTGCTCCGATTTCGCTGAAACTTTCATTAAAAGTTAGGTAAGACTCTCCTCTTTCCAACAGTGTACACTCCTTTGGGAATTGGTTGGAAATTGGATGTAAAACAATCACAAAATGTCAGAAAAAAGCCTTTCTGACTCGAATTTTTCTGAACATTTTTGGCGGTAAAAGTCCCATAGTTCCCTCAATTCTGCTCCGATTTCGCTGAAACTTTGATTAAAAGTTAGGTAAGACTCTCCTCTTTCTAACAATGTACACTTCTTTGGCAATTGGTTGGAAATTGGATGTGAAACAATCACAAAATGTCAGAAAAAAGCCTTTCTGACTCGAATTTTTCTGAACATTTTTGGCGGTAAAAGTCCCATAGTTCCCTCAATTCTGCTCCGATTTCGCTGAAACTTTCATTAAAAGTTAGGTAAGACTCTCCTCTTTCCAACAGTGTACACTCCTTTGGGAATTGGTTGGAAATTGGATGTAAAACAATCACAAAATGTCAGAAAAAAGCCTTTCTGACTCGAATTTTTCTGAACATTTTTGGCGGTAAAAGTCCCATAGTTCCCTCACTTCTGCTCCGATGTCGCTGAAACCTTCATTATAAGTTAGGTAAGACTCTCCTCTTTCCAACAATGTACACTTCTTTGGCAATTGGTTGGAAATTGGATGTGAAACAATCACAAAATGTCAGAAAAAAGCCTTTCTGACTCGAATTTTTCTGAACATTTTTGGCGGTAAAAGTCCCATAGTTCCCTCAATTCTGCTCCGATTTCGCTGAAACTTTCATTAAAAGTTAGGTAAGACTCTCCTCTTTCCAACAATGTACACTTCTTTGGCAATTGGTTGGAAATTGGATGTGAAACAATCACAAAATGTCAGAAAAAAGCCTTTCTGACTCGAATTTTTCTGAACATTTTTGGCGGTAAAAGTCGCATAGTTCCCTCAATTCTGCTCCGATTTCGCTGAAACCTTCATTATAAGTTAGGTAAGACTCTCCTCTTTCCAACAATGTACACTTCTTTGACGGTTGGTTGGAAATTGGATGTAAAACAATCACAAAATGTCACACAAAAGCCTTTCTGACTCGAATTTTTCTGAACATTTTTGGCGGTAAAAGTCCCATAGTTCCCTCAATTCTGCTCCGATTTCGCTGAAACCTTCATCGTAAGTTAGATAAGACTCTCCTCTTTCCAACAATGTACACTTCTTTGGCGATTGGTTGGAAATTGGATGTAAAACAATCACAAAATGTCAGAAAAAAGCCTTTCTGACTCGAATTTTTCTGAACATTTTTGGCGGTAAAAGTCCCATAGTTCCCCTAATTCTGCTCCGATTTCGCTGAAACCTTCATCGTAAGTTAGATAAGACTCTCCTTTTTCGAACAATGTACACTTCTTTGGCGATTGGTTCGAAATTGGATGTAAAACAATCAGAAAGTGTCACATAAAAGCCTCATTGACTCGAATTTTTTTGAAACTTTTTGGCGGTAAAAGTCCCATAGTTCCCTCAATTCTGCTACGATTTCGCTCAAACTTTCATTAAAAGTTAGGTAAGACTCTCCTCTTTCCAACAATGTACACTTCTTTGGCGATTGGTTCGAAATTGGATGTAAAACAATCAGAAAATATCACATAAAAGCCTCATTGACTCGAATTTTTTTGAAACTTTTTTTGGCGGTAAAAGTCCCATAGTTCCCTCAATTCTGCTCCGATTTCGCTGAAACTTTCATTATAAGTTAGGTAAGACTCTCCTCTTTCCAACAATGTACACTCCTTTGGCAATTGGTTGGAAATTGGATGTAAAACAATCACAAAATGTCAGAAAAAAGCCTTTCTGACTCGAATTTTTCTGAACATTTTTGGCGGTAAAAGTCCCATAGTTCCCTCACTTCTGCTCCGATTTCGCTGAAACCTTCATCAAAAGTTAGGTAAGACTCTCCTCTTTCCAACAATGTACACTTCTTTGGCAGTTGGTTGGAAATTGGATGTAAAACAATCACAAAATGTCAGAAAAAAGCCTTTCTGACTCGAATTTTTCTGAACATTTTTGGCGGTAAAAGTCCCATAGTTCCCTCAATTCTGCTCCGATTTCGCTGAAACCTTCATTTTAAGTTAGGTAAGACTCTCTTCTTTCCAACAATGTACACTTCTTTGGCGATTGGTTCGAAATTGGATGTAAAACAATCAGAAAATGTCACATAAAAGCCTCATTGACTCGAATTTTTTTGAAACTTTTTGGCGGTAAAAGTCCCATAGTTCCCTCAATTCTGCTACGATTTCGCTCAAACTTTCATCAAAAGTTAGGTAAGACTCTCCTCTTTCCAACAATGTACACTTCTTTGGCAATTGGTTGGAAATTGGATGTAAAACAATCACAAAATGTCAGAAAAAAGCCTTTCTGACTCGAATTTTTCTGAACATTTTTGGCGGTAAAAGTCCCATAGTTCCCCTAATTCTGCTCCGATTTCGCTGAAACCTTCATCGTAAGTTAGATAAGACTCTCCTCTTTCGAACAATGTACACTTCTTTGGCGATTGGTTCGAAATTGGATGTAAAACAATCAGAAAATGTCACATAAAAGCCTCATTGACTCGAATTTTTTTGAAACTTTTTGGCGGTAAAAGTCCCATAGTTCCCTCAATTCTGCTACGATTTCGCTCAAACTTTCATCAAAAGTTAGGTAAGACTCTCCTCTTTCCAACAATGTACACTTCTTTGGCGATTGGTTCGAAATTGGATGTAAAACAATCAGAAAATGTCACATAAAAGCCTCATTGACTCGAATTTTTCTGAACATTTTTGGCGGTAAAAGTCCCATAGTTCCCTCAATTCTGCTCCGATTTCGCTGAAACCTTCATTATAAGTTAGGTAAGACTCTCCTCTTTCCAACAATGTACACTTCTTTGGCGATGGGTTGGAAATTGGATGTAAAACAATCACAAAATGTCAGAAAAAAGCCTTTCTGACTCGAATTTTTCTGAACATTTTTGGCGGTAAAAGTCCCATAGTTCCCTCAATTCTGCTCCGATTTCGCTGAAACTTTGATTAAAAGTTAGGTAAGACTCTCCTCTTTCCAACAATGTACACTTCTTTGGCAATTGGTTGGAAATTGGATGTGAAACAATCACAAAATGTCAGAAAAAAGCCTTTCTGACTCGAATTTTTCTGAACATTTTTGGCGGTAAAAGTCCCATAGTTCCCTCAATTCTGCTCCGATTTCGCTGAAACTTTGATTAAAAGTTAGGTAAGACTCTCCTCTTTCCAACAATGTACACTTCTTTGGCAATTGGTTGGAAATTGGATGTGAAACCATCACAAAATGTCAGAAAAAAGCCTTTCTGACTCGAATTTTTCTGAACATTTTTGGCGGTAAAAGTCGCATAGTTCCCTCAATTCTGCTCCGATTTCGCTGAAACTTTCATTAAAAGTTAGGTAAGACTCTCCTCTTTCCAACAATGTACACTCCTTTGGGAATTGGTTGGAAATTGGATGTAAAACAATCACAAAATGTCAGAAAAAAGCCTTTCTGACTCGAATTCTTCTGAACATTTTTGGCGGTAAAAGTCCCATAGTTCCCTCACTTCTGCTCCGATGTCGCTGAAACTTTCATTATAAGTTAGGTAAGACTCTCCTCTTTCCAACAATGTACACTTCTTTGGCAATTGGTTGGAAATTGGATGTGAAACAATCACAAAATGTCAGAAAAAAGCCTTTCTGACTCGAATTTTTCTGAACATTTTTGGCGGTAAAAGTCCCATAGTTCCCTCAATTCTGCTCCGATTTCGCTGAAACTTTCATTAAAAGTTAGGTAAGACTCTCCTCTTTCCAACAATGTACACTTCTTTGGCAATTGGTTGGAAATTGGATGTGAAACAATCACAAAATGTCAGAAAAAAGCCTTTCTGACTCGAATTTTTCTGAACATTTTTGGCGGTAAAAGTCGCATAGTTCCCTCAATTCTGCTCCGATTTCGCTGAAACCTTCATTATAAGTTAGGTAAGACTCTCCTCTTTCCAACAATGTACACTTCTTTGACGGTTGGTTGGAAATTGCATGTAAAACAATCACAAAATGTCACACAAAAGCCTTTCTGACTCGAATTTTTCTGAACATTTTTGGCGGTAAAAGTCCCATAGTTCCCTCAATTCTGCTCCGATTTCGCTGAAACCTTCATCGTAAGTTAGATAAGACTCTCCTCTTTCCAACAATGTACACTTCTTTGGCGATTGGTTGGAAATTGGATGTAAAACAATCACAAAATGTCAGAAAAAAGCCTTTCTGACTCGAATTTTTCTGAACATTTTTGGCGGTAAAAGTCCCATAGTTCCCTCAATTCTGCTCCGATTTCGCTGAAACTTTCATTAAAAGTTAGATAAGACTCTCCTCTTTCCAACAATGTACACTTCTTTGGCAATTGGTTGGAAATTGGATGTAAAACAATCAGAAAATGTCACATAAAAGCCTCATTGACTCGAATTTTTTTGAAACTTTTTTTGGCGGTAAAAGTCCCATAGTTCCCTCAATTTTGCTCCGATTTCGCTGAAACTTTCATTAAAAGTTAGATAAGACTCTCCTCTTTCCAACAATGTACACTTCTTTGGCAATTGGTTGGAAATTGGATGTGAAACAATCACAAAATGTCAGAAAAAAGCCTTTCTGACTCGAATTTTTCTGAACATTTTTGGCGGTAAAAGTCCCATAGTTCCCTCAATTCTGCTCCGATTTCGCTGAAACTTTCATTAAAAGTTAGATAAGGCTCTCCCCTTTCCAAGAATGTACACTTCTTTGGCAATTGGTTGGAAATTGGATGTAAAACAATCACAAAATGTCAGAAAAAAGCCTTTCTGACTCGAATTTTTCTGAACATTTTTGGCGGTAAAAGTCCCATAGTTCCCTCAATTCTGCTCCGATTTCGCTGAAACCTTCATTATAAGTTAGGTAAGACTCTCCTCTTTCCAACAATGTACACTTCTTTGGCAATTGGTTGGAAATCGGATGTAAAACAAACACAAAATGTCAGAAAAAAGCCTTTCTGACTCGAATTTTTCTGAACATTTTTGGCGGTAAAAGTCGCATAGTTCCCTCAATTCTGCTCCGATTTCGCTGAAACTTTCATTAAAAGTTAGATAAGACTCTCCTCTTTCCAACAATGTACACTTCTTTGGCAATTGGTTGGAAATTGAATGTAAAACAATCACAAAATGTCAGAAAAAAGCCTTTCTGACTCGAATTTTTCTGAACATTTTTGGCGGTAAAAGTCCCATAGTTCCCCTAATTCTGCTCCGATTTCGCTGAAACCTTCATCGTAAGTTAGATAAGACTCTCCTCTTTCCAACAATGTACACTTCTTTGGCGATTGGTTCGAAGTTGGATGTAAAACAATCAGAAAATGTCACATAAAAGCCTCATTGACTCGAATTTTTTTGAAACTTTTTGGCGGTAAAAGTCCCATAGTTCCCTCAATTCTGCTACGATTTCGCTCAAACTTTCATTGAAAGTTAGATAAGACTCTCCTCTTTCCAACAATGTACACTTCTTTGGCAATTGGTTGGAAATTGGATGTAAAACAATCACAAAATGTCAGAAAAAAGCCTTTCTGACTCGAATGTTTCTGAACGTTTTTGGCGGTAAAAGTCCCATAGTTCCCTCAATTCTGCTCCGATTTCGCTGAAACTTTGATTAAAAGTTAGGTAAGACTCTCCTCTTTCCAACAATGTACACTTCTTTGGCAGTTGGTTGGAAATTGGATGTAAAACAATCACAAAATGTCAGAAAAAAGCCTTTCTGACTCGAATTTTTCTGAACATTTTTGGCGGTAAAAGTCCCATAGTTCCCTCAATTCTGCTCCGATTTCGCTGAAACTTTCATTAAAAGTTAGGTAAGACTCTCCTCTTTCCAACAGTGTACACTCCTTTGGGAATTGGTTGGAAATTGGATGTAAAACAATCACAAAATGTCAGAAAAAAGCCTTTCTGACTCGAATTTTTCTGAACATTTTTGGCGGTAAAAGTCCCATAGTTCCCTCAATTCTGCTCCGATTTCGCTGAAACTTTGATTAAAAGTTAGGTAAGACTCTCCTCTTTCTAACAATGTACACTTCTTTGGCAATTGGTTGGAAATTGGATGTGAAACAATCACAAAATGTCAGAAAAAAGCCTTTCTGACTCGAATTTTTCTGAACATTTTTGGCGGTAAAAGTCCCATAGTTCCCTCAATTCTGCTCCGATTTCGCTGAAACTTTCATTAAAAGTTAGGTAAGACTCTCCTCTTTCCAACAGTGTACACTCCTTTGGGAATTGGTTGGAAATTGGATGTAAAACAATCACAAAATGTCAGAAAAAAGCCTTTCTGACTCGAATTTTTCTGAACATTTTTGGCGGTAAAAGTCCCATAGTTCCCTCAATTCTGCTCCGATGTCGCTGAAACCTTCATTATAAGTTAGGTAAGACTCTCCTCTTTCCAACAATGTGCACTTCTTTGGCAATTGGTTGGAAATTGGATGTAAAACAATCACAAAATGTCAGAAAAAAGCCTTTCTGACTCGAATTTTTCTGAACATTTTTGGCGGTAAAAGTCCCATAGTTCCCTCAATTCTGCTCCGATTTCGCTGAAACTTTGATTAAAAGTTAGGTAAGACTCTCCTCTTTCCAACAATGTACACTTCTTTGGCAATTGGTTGGAAATTGGATGTAAAACAATCACAAAATGTCACACAAAAGCCTTTCTGACTCGAATTTTCCTGAAACTTTTTTTGGCGGTAGAAGTCCCATAGTTCCCTCAATTCTGCTCCGATTTCGCTGAAACTTTCATTAAAAGTTAGATAAGACTCTCCTCTTTCCAACAATGTACACTTCTTTGGCAATTGGTTGGAAATTGGATGTGAAACAATCACAAAATGTCAGAAAAAAGCCTTTCTGACTCGAATTTTTCTGAACATTTTTGGCGGTAAAAGTCGCATAGTTCCCTCAATTCTGCTCCGATTTCGCTGAAACTTTGATTAAAAGTTAGGTAAGACTCTCCTCTTTCCAACAATGTACACTTCTTTGGCAATTGGTTGGAAATTGGATGTGAAACAATCACAAAATGTCAGAAAAAAGCCTTTCTGACTCGAATTTTTCTGAACATTTTTGGCGGTAAAAGTCCCATAGTTCCCTCAATTCTGCTCCGATTTCGCTGAAACCTTCATCGTAAGTTAGATAAGACTCTCCTCTTTCCAACAATGTACACTTCTTTGGCGATTGGTTGGAAATTGGATGTAAAACAATCACAAAATGTCAGAAAAAAGCCTTTCTGACTCGAATTTTTCTGAACATTTTTGGCGGTAAAAGTCCCATAGTTCCCTCAATTCTGCTCCGATTTCGCTGAAACTTTCATTAAAAGTTAGATAAGACTCTCCTCTTTCCAACAATGTACACTTCTTTGGCAATTGGTTGGAAATTGGATGTAAAACAATCAGAAAATGTCACATAAAAGCCTCATTGACTCGAATTTTTTTGAAACTTTTTTTGGCGGTAAAAGTCCCATAGTTCCCTCAATTCTGCTCCGATTTCGCTGAAACTTTCATTCACAAAATGTCAGAAAAAAGCCTTTCTGACTCGAATTTTTCTGAACATTTTTGGCGGTAAAAGTCCCATAGTTCCCTCAATTCTGCTCCGATTTCGCTGAAACTTTCATTAAAAGTTAGATAAGACTCTCCTCTTTCCAACAATGTACACTTCTTTGGCAATTGGTTGGAAATTGGATGTAAAACAATCAGAAAATGTCACATAAAAGCCTCATTGACTCGAATTTTTTTGAAACTTTTTTTGGCGGTAAAAGTCCCATAGTTCCCTCAATTCTGCTCCGATTTCGCTGAAACTTTCATTAAAAGTTAGATAAGACTCTCCTCTTTTTAACAATGTACACTTCTTTGGCAATTGGTTGGAAATTGGATGTGAAACAATCACAAAATGTCAGAAAAAAGCCTTTCTGACTCGAATTTTTCTGAACATTTTTGGCGGTAAAAGTCCCATAGTTCCCTCAATTCTGCTCCGATTTCGCTGAAACTTTCATTAAAAGTTAGATAAGGCTCTCCTCTTTCCAAGAATGTACACTTCTTTGGCAATTGGTTGGAAATTGGATGTAAAACAATCACAAAATGTCAGAAAAAAGCCTTTCTGACTCGAATTTTTCTGAACATTTTTGGCGGTAAAAGTCCCATAGTTCCCTCAATTCTGCTCCGATTTCGCTGAAACCTTCATTATAAGTTAGGTAAGACTCTCCTCTTTCCAACAATGTACACTTCTTTGGCAATTGGTTGGAAATCGGATGTAAAACAAACACAAAATGTCAGAAAAAAGCCTTTCTGACTCGAATTTTTCTGAACATTTTTGGCGGTAAAAGTCGCATAGTTCCCTCAATTCTGCTCCGATTTCGCTGAAACTTTCATTAAAAGTTAGGTAAGACTCTCCTCTTTCCAATAATGTACACTTCTTTGGCAATTGGTTGGAAATTGGATGTAAAACAATCACAAAATGTCAGAAAAAAGCCTTTCTGACTCGAATTTTTCTGAACATTTTTGGCGGTAAAAGTCGCATAGTTCCCTCAATTCTGCTCCGATTTCGCTGAAACTTTCATTAAAAGTTAGGTAAGACTCTCCTCTTTCCAACAATGTACACTTCTTTGGCAGTTGGTTGGAAATTGGATGTAAAACAATCACAAAATGTCAGAAAAAAGCCTTTCTGACTCGAATTTTTCTGAACATTTTTGGCGGTAAAAGTCCCATAGTTCCCTCAATTCTGCTCCGATTTCGCTGAAACCTTCATTTTAAGTTAGGTAAGACTCTCTTCTTTCCAACAATGTACACTTCTTTGGCGATTGGTTCGAAATTGGATGTAAAACAATCAGAAAATGTCACATAAAAGCCTCATTGACTCGAATTTTTTTGAAACTTTTTGGCGGTAAAAGTCCCATAGTTCCCTCAATTCTGCTACGATTTCGCTCAAACTTTCATTAAAAGTTAGGTAAGACTCTCCTCTTTCCAACAATGTACACTGCTTTGGCAGTTGGTTGGAAATTGGATGTAAAACAATCACAAAATGTCAGAAAAAAGCCTTTCTGACTCGAATTTTTCTGAACATTTTTGGCGGTAAAAGTCCCATAGTTCCCTCAATTCTGCTCCGATTTCGCTGAAACTTTCATTAAAAGTTAGATAAGGCTCTCCCCTTTCCAAGAATGTACACTTCTTTGGCAATTGGTTGGAAATTGGATGTAAAACAATCACAAAATGTCAGAAAAAAGCCTTTCTGACTCGAATTTTTCTGAACATTTTTGGCGGTAAAAGTCCCATAGTTCCCTCAATTCTGCTCCGATTTCGCTGAAACCTTCATTATAAGTTAGGTAAGACTCTCCTCTTTCCAACAATGTACACTTCTTTGGCAATTGGTTGGAAATCGGATGTAAAACAAACACAAAATGTCAGAAAAAAGCCTTTCTGACTCGAATTTTTCTGAACATTTTTGGCGGTAAAAGTCGCATAGTTCCCTCAATTCTGCTCCGATTTCGCTGAAACTTTCATTAAAAGTTAGGTAAGACTCTCCTCTTTCCAACAATGTACACTTCTTTGGCAATTGGTTGGAAATTGGATGTAAAACAATCACAAAATGTCAGAAAAAAGCCTTTCTGACTCGAATTTTTCTGAACATTTTTGGCGGTAAAAGTCCCATAGTTCCCCTAATTCTGCTCCGATTTCGCTGAAACCTTCATCGTAAGTTAGATAAGACTCTCCTCTTTCCAACAATGTACACTTCTTTGGCGATTGGTTCGAAGTTGGATGTAAAACAATCAGAAAATGTCACATAAAAGCCTTTCTGACTCGAATTTTTTTGAAACTTTTTGGCGGTAAAAGTCCCATAGTTCCCTCAATTCTGCTACGATTTCGCTCAAACTTTCATTATAAGTTAGGTAAGACTCTCCTCTTTCCAACAATGTACACTTCTTTGGCAATTGGTTGGAAATTGGATGTGAAACAATCACAAAATGTCAGAAAAAAGCCTTTCTGACTCGAATTTTTCTGAACATTTTTGGCGGTAAAAGTCCCATAGTTCCCTCAATTCTGCTCCGATTTCGCTGAAACTTTCATTAAAAGTTAGGTAAGACTCTCCTCTTTCCAACAATGTACACTTCTTTGGCAATTGGTTGGAAATTGGATGTGAAACCATCACAAAATGTCAGAAAAAAGCCTTTCTGACTCGAATTTTTCTGAACATTTTTGGCGGTAAAAGTCGCATAGTTCCCTCAATTCTGCTCCGATTTCGCTGAAACTTTCATTAAAAGTTAGGTAAGACTCTCCTCTTTCCAACAATATACACTCCTTTGGGAATTGGTTGGAAATTGGATGTAAAACAATCACAAAATGTCAGAAAAAAGCCTTTCTGACTCGAATTCTTCTGAACATTTTTGGCGGTAAAAGTCCCATAGTTCCCTCACTTCTGCTCCGATGTCGCTGAAACTTTCATTATAAGTTAGGTAAGACTCTCCTCTTTCCAACAATGTACACTTCTTTGGCAATTGGTTGGAAATTGGATGTGAAACAATCACAAAATGTCAGAAAAAAGCCTTTCTGACTCGAATTTTTCTGAACATTTTTGGCGGTAAAAGTCCCATAGTTCCCTCAATTCTGCTCCGATTTCGCTGAAACTTTCATTAAAAGTTAGGTAAGACTCTCCTCTTTCCAACAATGTACACTTCTTTGGCAATTGGTTGGAAATTGGATGTGAAACAATCACAAAATGTCAGAAAAAAAGCCTTTCTGACTCGAATTTTTCTGAACATTTTTGGCGGTAAAAGTCGCATAGTTCCCTCAATTCTGCTCCGATTTCGCTGAAACCTTCATTATAAGTTAGGTAAGACTCTCCTCTTTCCAACAATGTACACTTCTTTGACGGTTGGTTGGAAATTGCATGTAAAACAATCACAAAATGTCACACAAAAGCCTTTCTGACTCGAATTTTTCTGAACATTTTTGGCGGTAAAAGTCCCATAGTTCCCTCAATTCTGCTCCGATTTCGCTGAAACCTTCATCGTAAGTTAGATAAGACTCTCCTCTTTCCAACAATGTACACTTCTTTGGCGATTGGTTGGAAATTGGATGTAAAACAATCACAAAATGTCAGAAAAAAGCCTTTCTGACTCGAATTTTTCTGAACATTTTTGGCGGTAAAAGTCCCATAGTTCCCTCAATTCTGCTCCGATTTCGCTGAAACTTTCATTAAAAGTTAGATAAGACTCTCCTCTTTCCAACAATGTACACTTCTTTGGCAATTGGTTGGAAATTGGATGTAAAACAATCAGAAAATGTCACATAAAAGCCTCATTGACTCGAATTTTTTTGAAACTTTTTTTGGCGGTAAAAGTCCCATAGTTCCCTCAATTTTGCTCCGATTTCGCTGAAACTTTCATTAAAAGTTAGATAAGACTCTCCTCTTTCCAACAATGTACACTTCTTTGGCAATTGGTTGGAAATTGGATGTGAAACAATCACAAAATGTCAGAAAAAAGCCTTTCTGACTCGAATTTTTCTGAACATTTTTGGCGGTAAAAGTCCCATAGTTCCCTCAATTCTGCTCCGATTTCGCTGAAACTTTCATTAAAAGTTAGATAAGGCTCTCCCCTTTCCAAGAATGTACACTTCTTTGGCAATTGGTTGGAAATTGGATGTAAAACAATCACAAAATGTCAGAAAAAAGCCTTTCTGACTCGAATTTTTCTGAACATTTTTGGCGGTAAAAGTCGCATAGTTCCCTCAATTATGCTCCGATTTCGCTGAAACTTTCATTAAAAGTTAGGTAAGACTCTCCTCTTTCCAACAATGTACACTTCTTTGGCAATTGGTTGGAAATCGGATGTAAAACAAACACAAAATGTCAGAAAAAAGCCTTTCTGACTCGAATTTTTCTGAACATTTTTGGCGGTAAAAGTCGCATAGTTCCCTCAATTCTGCTCCGATTTCGCTGAAACTTTCATTAAAAGTTAGATAAGACTCTCCTCTTTCCAACAATGTACACTTCTTTGGCAATTGGTTGGAAATTGGATGTAAAACAATCACAAAATGTCAGAAAAAAGCCTTTCTGACTCGAATTTTTCTGAACATTTTTGGCGGTAAAAGTCCCATAGTTCCCCTAATTCTGCTCCGATTTCGCTGAAACCTTCATCG